>NW_020861444.1:0-57461 GCF_003713205.1 Coffea eugenioides
AAAATGAGAGCTGAAATGAATGCTCAAGACAGGACTAACCTCACATTGAATGCCAAGGCCATGAATGTTCTTTATAGTGCCTTAGATTCAAATGAATCAATTAGAGTGAAAGGCTGTAAATCAGTCAAAGAAATGTGGGATAAGTTAAGAGAAATCCATGAGGGTGGTGACAATGTGAGAGAACAGAGAAAGGCCATCTTGGTCACAAAGTATGAATCTTTTAAGATTGAACCTCTTGAGGATATTGACAAAATGTTTTGCAGGTTCACTGACTTGATCAAAGATCTCGAGGTGTTGGGCAAAGAGTACACCTTGGGAGAGAAGAACAGAAAAATTCTCAATGCATTGGGCAAAGAATGGGAAAATAAAGTGACTGCAATAGAAGAGGCTAAGGATTTAAGTTCTGTGCCTATTGAATCTATCATTAACTCACTAACCTCTTATGAGTTGAAACTGAAATCTAAAGTGCAGGAGGAAGAGGATGCTAGAGCAAAGAGAAACATTGCTCTAAAGACTACTCAAGGTGAAGATGATCCAGCTCACCTGGATGATGAAGACTCGGATGGTGATGATAATGATCTTGCTCTTATCACCAGAGGCTTCAAAAGAATTTTGAATAAAAGAAAGTTTAGAAGGGGAGGTCCTAGCAATCAATTCCAGAATCAACCATCTACCGCAAAGTACAAAGGAAAACAAGATTTCAACAAGAAACAGTTGGACAAATGCTTCGAATGTGGACAGATTGGACACTATGCAAATGAATGCCCCATGAAGAAGATGAAAGATGGAAAAGCTGATCGAAAGCCAAGATTCAACAACTTTCAGATTACTTGGAATGAATGCAACTCCGAAGGGGAAGTTGAAGAAGAAGAGGAATCAGCTCAAATGACCTTCATGGCTATTGGAAATAATGAGGTATCTTCCACTCACTCGCAATCTGAAAGTGATGATGATGAAGATGATGATCTTGAATCTTTTGTTGAAAAGCTACATAATGCCTTGAAGGAATCTTATGATAAAAACAAGCTGTTAAAACAGAAAATTGCTTTTCTCATTCAAGAAAATACAAGTCTGGTTCAACAAAATAAACATCTAAAGACTGACAATGAATGCCTTGTAAGAGCCGGATGTGATGTTCAAAACGAGCTTGACAGAAAGACTAATATTTGTGAAATGCTGAAGGAAAAGCATGGTGATTTGAAGAAAAGAATGGACATCTTGGATGAAACTTTGAAATCAAGAAAACAGGATTTTCTCAAAAGAAACATGTCATCTACCCATCTTACTGCTTGTCAAAGAACATTTGCTCACAACAAAATTGCACATGGCTTCACAACATATAGAAGAGGTGGATTGAGATATATCAAACCAGTACATGTTAAGAACTCTTTCATTATGTGTGATTTCTGTTGTCAAAGAGGGCATTTGAAAGGAGATTGCTATGTGAAAAGAAATCTGAACAAAGGGATGAAATGCATGTGGTTAGTTAGATACAATGCTAACTATTATGGACCCAAAAATTAAAATGGGTACCAAACACCTTATCTTTTCAGGAAAAAGGATCAAACAAGTCCAAATGGTTTATTGATAGCGGCTGCTCAAGGCACATGACCGGTGATCCCTCCTTGTTCATAAAGCTGAAATCAAAATCAAGTGGAAAGGTAACATTTGGTGATGATGTGAAAGCTAAGACAATTGGAATAGGTGATGTTGGTAAGGATGGTGAAACTTTTGTTCATAATGTGCTCTTGGTTGATAACTTAGGTTATAACTTGCTTAGTGTTAGTCAATTGTGTGATAAAGACTTGTATGTGTTGTTTAAAAAGCTTGAATGCATTGTACTTGATTCCAAGTACAATGTTGTGTTCAAAGGTAAGAGGTTTAATGACATATATATTGTGATTCTTGATAAAGTTGATTCTTCTAGCTTAAAATGTCTTAAAGCTTCAAATGAAGATCCTTGGTTGTGGCATAGAAGACTTTGTCATTTTAACATGGACTTACTAAAGGAAATTTCGAAAAAGGAACTAGTTAGAGGCTTGCCAAAAATCAGTTTTGAAAAGGATAAAATATGTGATGCATGTCAATTTGGTAAGCAAACAAAAGTTTCTTTTAAAACAAAGAAGTGTGTATCTACTTCAAAACCCTTAGAACTCTTGCATCTTGACTTATTTGGCCCTACTCAAATCTCTAGCTTGGGTGGTAAGAAATACTGTTTTGTGATTGTGGATGATTATTCTAGATACACTTGGGTGATATTTCTTGCTCATAAAGATGATGCCTTCAAGAATTTTACTTCATTGTTTGCTAAAGTGCAAAATCTGCTTGGTTTAAAAATTGTTAGAATTAGAAGTGATAATGGAACTGAATTCAAATTTTGTGGATTTCCAGAATTTTGTGATTATAATGGTATAACTCATGAGTTTTCTATTGCAAGGACTCCACAGCAAAATGGTGTTGTAGAAAGGAAAAACAGGACTCTCCAAGAGGCTGCTAGAACTATGTTGAATGAATGTAGATTGCCTAAATACCTTTGGGCTGAAGCGGTAAACACTGCATGTTATGTAATGAATAGAATTCTCTTGAGACCAATTTTGAAGAAAACTCCTTATGAACTGATTTTTGATAAGAAACCTACGGTTGGTTATTTCAAAGTATTTGGTTGTAAATGCTTTATTTTGAATCTAAAGGAACATCTTGGCAAGTTTGATAAAAAATCTGATGAAGGAATATTTTTGGGATATTGTGAAAATAAAAGAGGATATAGAGTTTTTAATAGAAGGACTCTTGTGATTGAAGAAACTATACATATAACATTTGATGAAGCCAATGATGATAATTCCAAAAGTTTGTGTGAGGATGATGATGTAGGTGTTCGAGAAGGAATGGAAAAGCTATCAATTGGGAATGAAGGAAGTTCTAAACCAGCAGCAACTGAAATGGAAAATGAAGTTCAAAATGATCAAGAAGTTGAAGATGAAGACAAAAATGATGATCCACTCAAAGATCTTCCCAAGGCTTGGAAATTCAGCCAAAATCATCCAAAAGAACTTATAATTGGTGATCCATCCGAGAAGGTAAACACTCGTTCCTCATCGAGAAAATTGATTGATAATTTTGCTTTAGTTTCTCTTTTTGAACCTAAAAATATCAATGATGCTTTAAAGGATGAAAACTGGATTTTGGCCATGCAAGAGGAACTTAATCAATTTGAGAGAAATGAAGTTTGGACACTTGTTGATAGACCTCAAAATCAGCCTATCATTGGCACAAAGTGGATTTTTAGAAATAAGTTGGATGATAAAGGTGTTGTTGTAAGAAATAAAGCCAGATTAGTTGCTAAAGGATATGCACAAGAAGAAGGAATTGATTTTGATGAAACATTTGCTCCCGTAGCAAGATTAGAATCTATTAGAATGCTTCTTGCTTTTGCTTGCTTCAAAGGTTTCAAATTGTTTCAAATGGATGTTAAAAGTGCCTTTTTAAATGGTTTTATTGATCAAGAAGTGTATGTGGATCAACCCCCCGGTTTTGAAAATACAAAATTTCCAAGTCATGTGTTTAAACTTCTAAAGCTTTATATGGTTTAAAACAGGCTCCAAGAGCTTGGTATGAAAGATTAAGTGGTTTCTTGATTGAAAAAGGTTTCAAAAGGGGTGTTGTGGACACCACACTTTTTACTAAGCACGTGTTGAAAGACCTTCTTATTGTGTAAATATATGTTGATGATATTATTTTCTGGTGCTACTAATGAGTATCTATGTAAGGAGTTTTCCACCACTATGCAAAATGAATTTGAAATGAGTATGATGGGAGAATTAAATTTCTTCCTTGGACTTCAAATACATCAAGCTCTTGAGGGAATTTTTATAAATCAAGCAAAATATACCAAGGAATTGCTGAAAAGGTTTGGCATGGAGGACTCAAAACAAGTTGGAACTCCAATGTGCACTTCTACAAAGCTTGACAAAGATGAAGAAGGTAATCATGTGGATGAAAAGCATT
The DNA here is from genome assembly GCF_003713205.1 of Coffea eugenioides. Lineage (NCBI taxonomy): Eukaryota > Viridiplantae > Streptophyta > Magnoliopsida > Gentianales > Rubiaceae > Coffea > Coffea eugenioides. The sequence goes on from NW_020861444.1 coordinate 4,006, forward strand.
ATAGAGGTATGATCGGAAGCCTACTTTATTTAACCGCAAGTAGACCTGATATTATGTTTGCTGTTTGCTTGTGTGCTAGATTTCAATCTTGTCCAAAAGAATCACATTTGAATGCTGTAAAAAGAATTTTTAGGTATTTGAAAGGTACATTAGACTATGGTCTTTGGTATGCTAGATCTAATGAGTTTGCTCTATATGGTTATTCGGATGCTGATTTTGGAGGTTGTCATGTGGATAGAAAGAGTACGAGTGGAACTTGTCATTTTCTTGGAAATTGTTTAGTCTCTTGGTTTAGCAAAAAGCAAAATGCAATATCTTTGTCTACAACCGAAGCGGAATATATTGCCGCTAGTGCATGTTGTGCTCAACTTTTGTGGATGAAGCACACTTTGAATGATTTTGGATTGTTGTATGACTGCATGCCTGTATTCTGTGATAATACTAGTGCTATAAATTTGACCAAAAATCCTATTCATCATTCTAGGACAAAGCACATAGATATAAAGCATCACTTTATTCGTGATCTTGTTCAAAAAGGTGAAATATGTGTAAATTATGTTTGTTCTAAAGATCAATTTGCTGATATATTTACCAAAGCTCTGCCATTAGATCAGTTCATTCATCTAAGATCAAAATTAGGAATAATCGAAAAATCATCCTAATATTTCTCAAAGTCTTCGGACGTCCGAAAGAAGATGAACGGACGTCCGATGATGTTCTTCAGCCATTTTCCAGAATTGCGCCTGTTCGGACGCAACTGTCGGACGTACAACTTCGTTCGGCCGTCCGACAGTGCAACGGCTCATTTGTTTTAAATCAACTTTCTTCCTTATTTGCTTCAGTCTCCTCATATCCTATTTCCTCTCGGACGAAAACTCTCTCTTCCCTCACTCTCAAATTCGTACCATTCTGTAACTACCTTTCCCAAATTGACTCAACCAAAACATTTCCCCATCGTTTGCGTTTCATTTCTCCTGATCATTTCACCAAACTGAGTAACATTTCGCAAATCCCCAAATTTTCCTCACAACCCTACTCTTGCATAACCGCTCTGTCAAATCTCGTTCAAGGTGTTTTTGTCCCAAAATTTCTGTGCGAATCACTTCCTTACTGCTGTGTGCATCATTTGCATCCTCCATTCCACACATTTAGAACAATGGTGAATCTAAGGGGAGGAAAAGTTACTGCCGGACGCAAGCATCCACTCAGGGATGAGGATGAGGATCTTCCTACTGTCAAACGGACATCCAAACGCTTCAAAAGGGGAGCTATCAAGGGTCAAATGTCACGGCCTACTCCACAACCCACATCTCAGCCTGAATCTGGACAGGGGACCTCCTCTCAACCGCCTCCTAAATCAGTTCCTCCTCCTACATTCTTTGATGATGCTGCGAAAGACAAATACTCCTGGATATCCCAGAAGGGTGTCATCCCTCAAAGAACTGTAAACCCCTCTGAATTTCGCTCCATAGGTTTAGAAACCATTCTGAGTCTATTTGCTTTCCAGAAATGGTCACATCTTATTTCTATGCCAAATGTCTACTATCCTGATATGTTGCATCAATTTTTTGCCAATCTAAGGAAAGGTTCTGACCCAACTGAAATATTTTCCAGGGTTAATGGGGTAGACTTAATCATTGATTCTGAAATCGTGAACTCCATTTTAAATACTACCATTGAACGTTTATGCAAAGATAAGATTGCTAATTTCTTTTCTTATGAAGAGCTTCCTACTGCTGCAAATCATTTTGATGGGACAAAAATGTTAACCTATTTCAAAAGAAGTTTTCCTCACCTGCTGATGCTAAATTGAATGATCTGGCCCCTGTGAATTTAATTGGTTTTTCTATCATTTCAAACCTGCTTGTGCCTACTGATGGCCACAGAACTGATGCAAACAAAATGGAGTTGTACCTCTTTTATTGTTTTCAAGAAAAAATTCGTATTGATTTTGGTTTTGTCATGTGCAAGTTCTTACTTCGCTATGCCACTGATTCTCGCAGAAAATTATCTTATGGAAAGTTTCTTCAAAAGATTTTTGAGTTTAACAAAGTCCCTATTCTAGGTGTTTGTCCTAAAGAAGCATCTTCTTATGCCTTTACAAAAGGGTATTTTGAAAGGAAAAATCTTGTTTTCAAAGATAATCTATGGGCTTATAAGGGTGCATCTTCTAGTGAACTTAGGTCTAAGACTGCACATGATCCTTCATCCATTTCACTCACTCCCATTCACCCTAGGAAGTCTGCCACTAAAGCATCTTCCTCTTCCAGTAATGAAGTAATTGAGCTTCTTCAAGAACTCAAACAGCATGTTCTTCTTCTAGAACATGGTCTCATGCTCACCATGTCTTCTGAGCAACAAACTGCCTTTCTTGACAAAAAGAATCTTCTTTTTCCTCCACCTGTGGTTGAGGAAGTCTCACATGACAAAGAACCTCGAACCACTGATCCAGGTTCATCAGTTCCAGATCCGAATCCAGCAACTCCTGTGACTCCTCATGGCCTTTCCACATCAGACAAAGGCAAGGCACCAATTGTAGAAGCTGCTGAAGATAATGAAGACACTGAAGAGGAGGATCTCGACCAATATCAGCTTTCTCGGAGGACACCTGGATCCACGTAGATCATCATTTAGGACATTTGCATTTTGTTTGTCTCTTTTAGAATATGTTATGTTATGGATATTCTCAGTTTCTTTTGGTGTGTGTTGATGGATGATCTAAGTACTGAGGTGTAATATAATGGATATTCTTGTTTATGTTTAAGTTCTGTGATGTTTCTAAGTATCTTGATGGAAGTTATTGGTGATGTTTAAGTACTGGTGATGTTTGTTTATTCTGTTTATGTGAATGGAATGAATTGTTTTTTGGTTTACATTTTGGATAAGATGTATTTGTGTATAAGATGGATGTTTTTGGTTTGCTCTTTTGTGATGACAAAAAGGGGGAGAGATCTGATTGATGATTGATAATGTTGGATATGATGAATTGATTGATGGTTTAATTAAATTTGGATTTTGCTGATGGATTGAATTGGTGATATGTTGGTTGTGTGTTACTTAATTGTCATGTTTTTGGATGATTGTCTAAACTCGGTTGGGCAGTCTAGTGAGGGGGAGGTTTTCAAAAGTTCTTTGATTCACTATGGCAGGGGGAGTTCTTGTCTATTTTGAAAGGGGGAGCTTTCATTGCAATCATCAAATTTCATTTCAAACTTTTGTTTTGTCATCATCAAAAAGGGGGAGAATGTTATTCTTGGTTTTGATGATCACAAAAGTTCTTTGAAATACAGTCCAAGAAAGTGAATACTTTGATCAGGCCTGATGGAACAAAGAAAGCATTGTTTTGTTCCGATCAAAGATATTGTCTTTTAAGTGTGTCATTCTTGGCACTTTGAAATGTTTATCTAACCTTCTTCAAAAACAAGTGTTTTTGTCTATCCAAGAATCAGGTTCGAATATGTCATCAAAAGCAAAACAACCAAAATGTGAAGCAAAAACAGGACAATCAGGTCGGACGGCCGAAAGGAAACTGTCGGACGTCCGAAAGGATGAAGAACATCAGGAAGGAAGCACCGTCGGACGCTCACATAGAAGCATCGGACGTCCGGAAGGATCGGACGCTTGCCATCGGACGCTAATCAATCGCATCGGACGTCCGAAAAATTCCAAGATAACTTGCTAGCTCTCGGCCCAAGGTCGGACGCTGTGCTGTCGGACGACAAAGAACTTATCGGACGTCCGAACCTCAACTTGGCTATCATCGGACGATTGGTTCGGACGATGATTCGATCGTCGGACGTCCGACAGCCCCAACGGCTAGTTGACTCTTCAGCTGCCTTCTATCCGTTGGAAGCATTGATGAAGCCCATTTCTGGTTCTCTTTAAAATCAACTGGTCTGAACGAAGTAGGAACTTTTGCACACTTTGTTTACAAGATCTAGTGAGATATTTTAGCTAGAAAATAGTCTCCAAAGCAGATTTGTTTTAAAGTGGTGTGAATTTCTGTTGAGCTTTTCTTTTGTGAGTGAAAGGATCTTTAGTGTAGCTCTGTTGAGGGTTTTCTGAGTGATTGTAAAACTTCTTGGCTTGACTAAGTGAGGCTTAGGGCAAGGAGGAAGTGCTCCCTCCATTGTACATCTAGTTGATCGACTTTCATCAAAGAGAAGTTGCTCTTCCTTGTGTTTGGTCTTCAAGTTTGGGTAAAGCTTGGTAAACACTTGGTTTGTTTCTCTATTTTACATTTCTGTTTAATAAAATCTTCATTGCTTATCTATACTTGCTTCTCCGATCAATATTGCTATTGTCTTCTAATCTACTTGGTTGATCATTACTAAAAAGGAAGGTAAATTTTCATTAACAAAAAAGTGCATAATCTTGGTTAAGATTTTAATCAAACCAATTCACCCCCCCTCTTGGTTGTCTGTGGGACTAACAGAAGAAGAAATTGGGAAATTTTGCTAAAATTTTTGGTATTTAGAAAAGGTAAGAAAGTTAGGCATGTCCAACTTCCAATGATTTTGTAACAAATGGCACCTTAGGGTTTCATTCTCATCCTTTGTCTACCAATGGTAATTTATCCAGCTAACCTCTAATTGTATCCTAGCACCTTGTAAAATAATATCACTTGATACAAAACTCCAACAAGTTGTCAAAAATATATCGCATTTACCGTATTAGCGGGTTCCACGTCAATAATACACTTAAAACTTATCATGAACTAACTTAAACTAGGAAAATGATTTAAAAACTCTATTCACTTATAAAATCTCTGGAAAATTGAAATAGTAGGGTATAATAAAAAAAATACACGCGAGGAAATAAAATAAATAAGATAAAATTAGAAAAATTTACGGGTCCTCACACCCTTGGCAGGCGGATCGTAGACGGAGATGCACACTGGGGCCCTTCCTTGAAACTTAGTGGTGCATTCAGTTACATAGAGAATTATTGGGAGTGGTTGGAGGATATCCTAGGCAAGAGCAAACAAGTACTCCGTGAAAATTACTTGTTTGATGCCTTATATGCTTCACTTTTCACATACGATAGGAATCCTCATGTACATAGAGCATTCTGCGAGGCATGGTGTCCAAACACTAATACCTTGCATACATCTGCCGGAGAATTGTCTCTCTCACTTTGGGACTTGCACAAGTTAGGAGGACTTCCAATCATCGGGGGTACCTATGAAGAGGTAATCCCATGCGCGGAGGAGCTAACTGGATTTAATGAAAAGAAATTAAGGCATATTCTACAAAGCTGTGAGTATTTGTTCGCAGCCTTACATCGTCTTCAACATGGGGAATACAACAAAACTGGAGTTTCTACTACCCAATGGATTAACTTCTGGTTTAAAGGCAAAACTAGGTACTCAAAGCCAAAACAGAGAAGGATAAAGAGGGCATCTCGTGCTCAAGCGACCCAAAATCAAGATGGCGGAATTGGACACCACGCAAATTTTCAAGTCAAGACAATGGCGTATTTGATGCCATCGGAATTAAACTTCACTTGTTGGAAGAGATCTATCTTGCAGCATTTATATTTTACTGGCTCTGTGTCTTTGCTTTATCAGATGAGGACCTCCATTATATTAGACCATTTACTTTCAAAATGGCTAGTATGATGGCTGCCGGTTGTAAGACTTGCCTTGCTGTTCCTGTCCTGCTAAACATACACCGTGGGCTCGATAAAATTTCAAACTCAGCTACCCCAGGGTGTGTACGTGCGGCATTTCCGGTGCACTACGTATATGCTTGGTTAGCGAGTTATTTCTCTACCCATTATTCGACTCCAAATACCATGCCTGGACCCACTATGACCAACTATTCTGGGGAGGGTGGCGCACGATACTTTGATGAAAGTAGTACTCGCGACCTCATTCATCAGGGAGACAAAGCAACTTGGGGAATCACTTCTCTTGTGAAGAACCGCAATGAACTTTTTATTGACAATGGCAAATTAGCGAATCTCGAACTAAGTTATTTTGTAAGCGCCTGTTCAAATTATTTAGTTTTGCATGCTGAAGGGGATTTCCTTGTTGAGCCATATAGTCCATATAGATTCGCGTGGCAATTCAGGTTTTATCAAGTTCCTCCACAGGAACTCGGGGCAGATGTTCGTTCCACGAATCATGACTTGAGTCGAATACTCTGGCGCACTGCCATTCGTAGTAAAACAGAGTCAAAGGTACTTTTTCCTAATTATCCCTTGAATGCTAGCAAGCACACATCTTCAGACTTTCAAACATGGCGGTCTATGGTGCATGATGATCATCTCCTCAAAGGGCGTGATGTTTTGATTAAGAGTGTCCAATCAAATGGGGAGCAGAAGAAGTCAAAAGAGAAGGAACTTGCAAACCTGAACAATCCTTCCAAGGTTGGCAATAGTCTTGAGATGAAGCAAATGACTGTGAGAAGCGAGAAGGAAATTTTGAAGAGTTCAAACAACAAGGTTGCTACCCCTGAGAACCTTACTCCTAATGAACAATTTTCGAAGGGTACTTAATTTCATCTTCCTTCAAAAATTGTGAAGGCTATTGATCATGATTCTTGAAATTCACATGAGAAGAAGAGGAGCGAGCCTTTTGATGAGGAGGATGAGCGATCCACTAGCACGGACCAGCATTGGAAGTACAAGAAGTCCAAGGTAATGACTCTCCCTTTGGATGATATTGGTTTAAATCCTAAAAAACTCTTTAAAGATATTCCGGATATATCTGTGCCTGGTATAAGCCGTGCCAATATTGTAAGGACCTTCCTTGCCTTCTTTAATTTAGCATTTGAAATTTGTTTGTTAATTTCATATTCATGATTTGTCTCATAACATTTTTCCTACAGTTGAATGATCAAGACTTGATCTTCATTGATGATGGAGAACCAAACCAAGCATCAGTTGAAGGACCTACTGCATTTGAACTTTTGGCCAAACAAGTGGTCAGTTCTACCCAACAAAAAGGTGTTAGTGAGAATTTCAAAAAAGCAGTAGAGGATGGAAATGTGATTCGGTAAATCACGCCACAGAAGGCGGAACATATGACTCCATCGGCAAAAAAGAAACTCAAAGTTTTCGATTCACCATCGTGGCCAAGGGCACCTCAAGTGTCTGAATTTTTGCCCCCAAAGTGTGATCTCAACATGCCGTTGAGACTATATCCAAATGTTATGGAATAACTTGAGGGTGATGATATCTCAAACAGCCTTGGAGCGCATGCCTGCTCTTGAAATGAAAGCAAGCGAAATTATGGAGGAAATGCAAAACTTCAATGCCACGGATATCTCAAATTTGCAAGGCCTTTTGAAGGCTTTCTTTGCAAATGCAGCTCGTTACGTCGCAGTGAAATCTTCTCTCTCAAATAAAATTTTAGTTAAATCATATAATGAGTTGCTTTCTACGGCCACCCAATATCTTAGAGATGCTCAGAGTAAGGAGAAACAACAAGCGAAAAAGATCTCAACGCACATGTTGAAACTTAAGGAGATTGATCGCGAGGAAGTAGAGTTGAGGAAGCGACTTGAGTTCTTGGATACTCACAGGAAGGAGACGCTTTCACTACTACGAGAAGAGCAAGATGAACTTACCCGAGTGCAAGGCGTGATGGTCGACTTACGAAATGAAATTCGAAAGATTGAGGATTCCCCGCCCCTACTTGCTGAGGAGAGTCAAATTTTGGACAAAATGCAAGCATTACTTGAAAACAACCGAAAGGAGCTGTCGTCATTTGAATTTTAGGAATAGTTGCAATCTTTTATTTTGTTTCAAATTTCAAATTTTGTTAATTGCTCAAAGCGTGTAGTTATGAATACAAGCACTTCATAATGAAACTTGATTTTTTTTCCTTTTCATCACATTCTTGCAGACGTTCTCGTCTTTACTTACTCTTTCTGTGAGGCCCCAGTCTGTTCGTAAGCTGATATGTGGGTTATTCGTTAATCGGTGAGGTGGTTTCGGGTTTTTATCGCCCGCCTTTTCTACATTTTTTTTCTTTATTGGAAAGTTCCCCAGATAATTTTTATGAGTAAATATAGTTTTTAGATGATTTTTTTTCTAGTATCGGTTAGATTTTGAGAAAATAAGAACGGATTTCGGACGTGGGACCCACTAGTGCGAAAAGTTCGGGAAAATTCGGCCAATAAGCTTAAATTTCGGATACTGTGAAAAATTTATCGGGTGTTAGGAGATAAGTAGAGGAGGTGATTTGATTGATGTGAGAGAGAAAAGAAAAGATAAGATTGCATTTAAGAGGTGACAAGTGTCACCTTCTTAGTGGTTCCAAGTTAAGATTTACTATTCCAATTTTTGACTTTTTTTGACCAAAAGGTAAATATCTTAAAAATTGCTCAAAATTCATCATTTCTTCTCCTTGGTGGCCGGCCCTCTTGTGCTAAGAAAGGAAGAAAACTTCTTCAATTTACAAGTCCCAACTAGCTCAAATCACCCAAAAATACTTGTTTCCATCTATTTCTACTCCATAAAATCTCTCTAGTTGGTGTTAGTGGTTGGTTTGGTGAAGTTTTTGGAAGAGCTAAGGTGTTCCACAACTTCCTCTCTCTTGTTTTCTTGGTAAGTGGTGCTTGACTACCCTCCTATACCTTATGAAGCTTAGGTTATGCTTATTAGTGATTAAAGTGCTGAAATTTCTGGTTTTTATCTTGGTTTGAAGTGATTTGGTGAAGTTTTATTTTATTGATGATTTTTCTGGTTTAATTGGATTATGATGGTGTGGTTGTTTATGATGATTGGCAATGGCCTATAATGACACTAGTAGGTGTGAATAGTTGATAATTGCACTCGATTTTGGATTTGGAAGAATTTCTGGAAAATTAGGGTTCTTGGTTGAACATTCTGTCTGAAATTTTAGGTCATAGATAGAGGCCGAATTGGACTTTTCTCAAAACATGAAAGTTGTAGGTATTGATGAGGTTGAAGTGCCTGCAAAGTTTCAGGGAATTTGGAGTAGTAAAGAGTGAGTTATGACGTTTTTACTGTTGCTATTTTTGGTGAACAGAATGTCCGAACTGCGATAGTAATTGTCTGTTTTGACTGGAATTGGTTTGGATTTTGTTGTTGGTGTCTTCTGATGAAATGTAGCTTGATGTCTTAGCTTTCATATTCCTTTGGAATCAATGCTTTTGGACCTGTATAGACTGACTTGGACTGATTACAGTTTTGTGTGATTTGGGAACCTGCAATTACGGTTCTGGGTTGGTTTTCTGCATTTTGACTTAGTTGTGCTAGGATTTGGATTGAGAGGCCTTCTACATTGTTGTAGCCCCTTAAGTCCTGGATATCCCTGTAAATTTTCAGGATTAACGGAGTGGTATAACCTGAGTTCTAAACGAAATACTCAGACCTGTTTTGACCGTCAAATTCTGTTCTGTTCTTATATCCGGACAGTTTACGACTGGAACTTTGGCTTCACGTTTGACTAGGTTACAAGCTGTTTGGGCTTGCGACCAAAACACCAAACTTATAGCTCTATATCAGAGATTTCTAACGCCCTTGGAATTTCATGAATCGGATTTATAAAACCTGAGATATAGCCGAGCAAATAAGGCCTGCCCGTGAAAATGACCATTTTCTTGTCAGATCTGTTTTGGTCCTGATGACCAACTTCCGTTCCGAATTTGGATTGCCGACCTTCATGAAAGTTGTTCCATCTGGAATGAACTAGCTAACTGCCAATTTTCAGCTCTTTTGCCCATGTGTAGCATAGAAAACAGTTTGCACTCAAAACTGACCATTTGTGCATTAGCCAGATTTCGTATGTGATTGTGTTTGGTTCATTTGGGGCTGAAGCCTCCAGTTTCAGTTCTGGATGTCTTCATAACAATTGTTGTTCATCCTTTAAGCTTCGATATGGTGTCTCATACGCCTTAATCCGATATTCGTAGCTCAACTTATAATTAAAATAGAAACGAGTGTCAAATCTGCCGTTTCCGCTAACGGCCGTTTCCGTTTCCGTCCGTCATATGTACGTGCGCGCGTGCCGTTTTTTGCCGTTTTGTTTGTTTGAGGCACGATAGTAGCCGTTTACGATATTATGTGACACAATCTCCTATTTCAGACGGTGGTAGATTGTGTCACATAATATCGTAAACGGCTACTATCGTGCCTCAAACAAACAAACGGAAAAACGGACGCGCGCACGTACATATGACGGACCGGTGGTGAGCTGGGCCGGATCTGGTGGGGTCCACTACTAGCTGTTCGTTTCGATCCGACTTCGTACTTTTGCTTATTTCCGTTTTGAGTAAGTATTCAGGCCAAGTTTGGTGTGTTTCTTTGCTATGTGTTTGAGAATATGTGAAAAGGGGTACTTAGGCGAGGTTTGTACTTTATCGCACTCGACCTAAACCCTAATTTGAATTGTATAATTGTACTTGGCATATGTATATGAACCTTTTGGAACCAAAACCCCTTGAGCTTGTGGCTCGGGGCGACTTCCAGTAAAGTTTGTGAAAGTTTGCAAAGTTGTGGAGTTCGTGGGCCCGATCTAAGACCTGTTTGGACTATTCGAGCCGGTTAGGCTTGGTCGAAGGTCAGTCCAACTTAGTCTGAGGTCACCAAGTTGTAGGTTCATGTTATGAACCAATTTTGTGAATCCGGTTCAACCGAGAAGGTGACCAAGTTTGTGACCCGAGCTTGTGACTCAAGCTCAAGTTTGTGATTTCGTTCGCCCGGGCAAGTTTGTGAGGTGACTGGCCAGTTGAGGGTGATAAGGTGTCGGTGGGTGTACAAGTGAAGTTCTACGGACCATTGGAGTGTGGTCGACGGAGTGTCGGCAGGAGATCACGCATGGCATATGAATTGGCTTTGGAAGCCACCTGTAATCCTTATTATGTGATGTTACTTTTCTGCTTTTGCTTTACTCTTACTGTGTAACTGTTGTTACGTGAAATTTATGCTTTCGCCCCTGTTTACTTACTAAGCATATAGCTTACCCCGTTCCATTTGTTTTCCTTAGCAGGGGCCGAGGCGGGGACTTTTGGTTCGTATACTAGTATAGTTAGATTGGCTTGTAATAGTTGAACAGTTAGGATGTTTGTTTTTATTTTGGTGGTTTGTATAAGGACCCTTCTTAGGGTCTATCTTCTGCTGGTTGTGGTTATAGTGTATTAGAGTGGTTTGACTCGAGACTTTTGAGGATGTAAATGTAACTTTTGGGATTGTATATATATATTGTATATAGTGCTCTTTCGATTTATCTAGTTTATTGCTTTAAGTTTTGAGTCTTGGCGCGCGCTAGGCAGGCGGCCCGCCGATACCCTTGGGTTCGCCCTTGGGAGAAGTGGGGTCGTCACAGTTGGTATCAGATTTAGCAGAAACCTAATCCTGATTTAGTAGAAACCTGGATGGACCGAATGCTCGATATATTTGCCGCGCTTAGGTATTCGGAAGAGCGGCAGATATCTTTTGGTGTTTTCCAGTTTGAGGGGGCCGCTCGAGCCTGGTGGAATGTGATCAGAGCTAAGTGGGAGCGGGAACAAACCCCTTGGACCTGGATCAATTTTACCCGAGAATTTAATGAGAAGTATTTGCCGCCCATCGTGCAAGAGAAACGGGAAGATGATTTTATTCGCCTGCGTCAAGGTGCATCTAGCGTGGCAGAGTACGAAACCCAGTTCACTAAACTTTCCCGCTTTGCCCCAGAACTGGTGTTAACGGAGCAGAAATGAATCCGTCGCTTCGTTCAAGGTTTAAATGTGGAAATCCAGGAGTCGCTAGCAGCTGCTCAGTTGAACACGTTTAGCCAAGCGCTAGAAAAAGCACAGCGGATTGAGACTGCCAGAGGACAGGTTAAAGCCTTCCACGATCGGAAAAGGAGGCAACCTAGCTCAAATGATTCCATGGTCGGACAAAGCTCGCGAAACGAGCCACCTGCCAAGATAACGAAAGGTACGGATGGTCCACGACCTGCAGGGACCCCGAAAAACTTTGTGCGGGGTCAGGTCGTGCAAGAGGGGCCGAGGAGTGTCCAGCGTGGAGGGGCAAGTACAGCCGCCAAGTCAACCTGTGGTTTCTGTGGGGGCAATCACACCGATGAAAATTGCTGGAAGAATAGTTCGGTACGCAAATGCTTCAAATGTGGTAGCACCGAACACCTGATTGCCCGGTGTCCTAAGATGAAAAAAGAAGAATTTAAGTCACCGACTGAAGGGACCACAACTAAGCCGTCCAATGCAGGGGACAATCGACCTAAAGGGCCAGCAAGAGTGTATGCAATGGGTCAACAGGAGGCGATTGACCCTTCGGCGGGTTTTGAAGGTACGCTTTGACCAACGAATTAATTTCGAGGATGAAATTGTCCTAAGTGGGGGAGATTGTGAGGCCCCAGTCCGTTCGTAAGCTGATATGTGGGTTATTCGTTAATCGGTGAGGTGGTTTCGGGTTTTTATCGCCCGCCTTTTCTACATTTTTTTTCTTTATTAGAAAAGTTCCCCAGATAATTTTTTATGAGTAAATATAGTTTTTAGATGATTTTTCTAGTATCGGTTAGATTTTGAGAAAAGAAGAACGGATTTCGGACGTGGGACCCACTAGTGCGAAAAGTTCGGGAAAATTCGGTCAATAAGCTTAAATTTCGGATACTGTGAAAAATTTATCGGGTGTTAGGAGATAAGTAGAGGAGGTGATTTGATTGATGTGAGAGAGAAAAGAAAAGATAAGATTGCATTTAAGAGGTGACAAGTGTCACCTTCTTAGTGGTTCCAAGTTAAGATTTACTATTTCAATTTTTGACTTTTTTTGACCAAAAGGTAAATATCTTAAAAATTGCTCAAAAATTCACCATTTCTTCTCCTTGGTGGCCGGCCCTCTTGTGCTAAGAAAGGAAGAAAACTTCTTCAATTTACAAGTCCCAACTAGCTCAAATCACCCAAAAATACTTGCTTCCATCTATTTCTACTCCATAAAATCTCTCTAGTTGGTGTTAGTGGTTGGTTTGGTGAAGTTTTTGGAAGAGCTAAGGTGTTCCACAACTTCCTCTCTCTTGTTTTCTTGGTAAGTGGTGCTTGACTACCCTCCTATACCTTATGAAGCTTAGGTTATGCTTATTAGTGATTAAAGTGCTGAAATTTCTGGTTTTTATCTTGGTTTGAAGTGATTTGGTGAAGTTTTATTTTATTGATGATTTTTCTGGTTTAATTGGATTATGATGGTGTGGTTGTTTATGATGATTGGCAATGGCCTATAATGACACTAGTAGGTGTGAATAGTTGATAATTGCACTCAATTTTGGATTTGGAAGAATTTCTGGAAAATTAGGGTTCTTGGTTGAACATTATGTCCGAAATTTTAAGTCATATATAGAGGCCGAATTGAACTTTTCTCAAAACATGAAAGTTGTAGGTATTGATGAGGTTGAAGTTCCTGCAAAGTTTCAGGGCATTTGGAGTAGTATAGAGTGAGTTATGCCGTTTTTACTGTTGCTGTTTTTGGTGAACAGAATGTCCGAACTGCGATAGTAATTGTCTGTTTTGACTGGAATTGGTTTGGATTTGGTTGTTGGTGTCTTTTTATGAAATGTAGCTTGATGTCTTAGCTTTCATATGCCTTTGGAATCAATGCTTTTGGACATGTATAGACTGACTTGGACTGATTACAGTTTTGTGTGATTTGGGAACCTGCAATTACGGTTCTGGGTTGGTTTTCTGCATTTTGACTTAGTTGTGCTAGGATTTGGATTGAGAGGCCTTCTACATTGTTGTAGCCCCTTAAGTCCTGGATATCCCTGTAAATTTTCAGGATTAACTGAGTGGTATAACCTGAGTTCTAAACGAAATACTCAGACCTGTTTTGACCGTCAAATTTTGTTCTGTTCTTATATCCGGACAGTTTACGACTGGAAATTTGGCTTCACGTTTGACTAGGTTACAAGCTGTTTGGGCTTACGACCAAAACACCAAACTTATAGCTCTATATCAGAGCTTTCTAATGCCCTTGGAATTTCATGAATCGGATTTGTTGAACCTGAGATATAGCCGAGCAAATAAGGCCTGCCCGTGAAAATGACCATTTTCTGGTCAGATCTGTTTTGGTCCTGATGACCAACTTCCGTTCCGAATTTGGATTGCCGACCTTCATGAAAGTTGTTCCATCTGGAATGAACTAGCTAACTGCCAATTTGCAGCTCTTTTGCCCATGTGTAGCATAGAAAACAGTTTGCACTCAAAACTGACCATTTGTGCATTAGCCAGATTTCGTATGTGATTGTGTTTGGTTCATTTGGGGCTGAAGCCTCCAGTTTCAGTTCTGGATGTCTTCATAACAATTGTTGTTCATCCTTTAAGCTTCGATATGGTGTCTCATACGCCTTAATCCGATATTCGTAGCTCAACTTATGATTACAATAGAAACGAGTGTCAAATCTGCCGTTTCCGCTAACGGCCGTTTCCGTTTCCGTCCGTCATATGTACGTGCGCGCGTGCCGTTTTTGCCGTTTTGTTTGTTTGAGGCACGATAGTAGCCGTTTACGATATTATGTGACACAATCTCCTATTTCAGACGGTGGTGAGCTGGGCGGATCTGGTGGGGTCCACTACTAGCTGTTCGTTTCGATCCGACTTCGTACTTTTGCTATTTCCGTTTTGAGTAAGTATTCAGGCCAGTTTGGTGTGTTTTCTTTGCTATGTGTTTGAGATATGTGAAAAGGGTACTTAGGCGAGGGTGTACTTTATCGCACTCGACCTAAACCCTAATTTGAATGTATAATTGTACTTGGCATATGTATATGAACCTTTTGGAACCAAAACCCTTGAGCTTGTGGCTCGGGGCGACTTTCGAGTAAAGTTTGTGAAGTTTGCAAAGTTTGTGAGTTCGTGGGCCCGATCTAAGACCTGTTTGGACTATTCGAGCCGGTTAGGGCTTGGTCGAAGTCAGTCCAACTTAGTCTGAGGTCACCAAGTTTGTAGGTTCATGTTATGAACCAATTTTGTGAATCCGGTTCACCGAGAAGGTGACCAAGTTTGTGACCCGAGCTTGTGACTCAAGCTCAAGTTTGTGATTTCGTTCGCCCTGGCAAGTTTGTGAGGTGACTGGCCAGTGAGGGTGATAAGGTGTCGGTGGGTGTACAAGTGAAGTTTTACGGACCATTGAGTGTGGTCGACGGAGTGTCGGCAGGAGATCACGCATGGCATATGAATTGGCTTTGGAGCCACCTGTATCCTTATTATGTGATGTTACTTTTCTGCTTTTGCTTTACTCTTACTGTGTAACTGTTGTTACGTGAAATTTATGCTTTCGCCCCTGTTTACTTACTAAGCATATAGCTTACCCCTTTCCTTTTGTTTTCCTTAGCAGGGGCCGACGCGGGGACTTTTGGCTCGTACACTAGTATAGATAGATTGGCTTGTATTGGTTAAACAGTTAGGATGTTTGTTTTAGTTTTGGTGGTTTGTATAAGGACCCTTCTTAGGGTCTATCTTCTGCTGGTTGTGGTTATAGTGTATTGGAGTGGTTTGACTCGAGACTTTTGAGGATGTAAATGTAACTTTTGGGATTGTATATATATCATATATAGTGCTCTTTCGATTTATCTAGTTTTATTGCTTTAAGTTTTGAGTCCTGGCGCGAGCTAGGCAGGCGGCCCGCCGATACCCTTGGGTTCGCCCTTGGGAGAAGTGGGGTCGTCACACTTTCGATAGCCACCATTTTGGGCTATCAACCGTAATACAAACAATTTCATCTTTGCATAATTTTGATCATACTTGAAAAGGTAATTATCCAAATAATTTGGTAATCTGAATAATACACTTTCAAGTATATGTCACAAAATAATTCGAACTGTCTTAAAGAGAACCGCTCTTTTTTTTTTTGCAACAAAAGAATCATCCGGACAAAGGATTTAGTTTTATAGGATTGTAATTGAACTTAGAAGTTATCCTCTAAACTGCCTACGTATCCCAAAAGGGAATCAAGTCACACGTAATTCCTACCGTTCACAGTTTAAACTCTTGTGGATCAGGAGTATTATTTTGTTTACTACCTTAGATTTGGTGGAGTGTTTCAGCAATTTAACCACGTGCTACACTATTGGTGGTTGTTATCCATAGTTTTAGCTCATGTGGGTTTAGAGCAACATGCAGTTTAGACTCATGCGTCATGGAGTACTTCATTTTTTTTCTATGGCATGTATAACTTCATGAATTTTCCATTTATAGGACCAACTTTTACGTCATCTTTGTCCACTAGTTTGTACGCGCCATTCGTGTAGATTTCTCGAACAACGTATGGTCCATCCCATTTAGAGACGAATTTGTCTTTAGTACGATGGGTCATAACTATTAGCTTTCGAACGGCAAGTACCATGTCCCCGATTTGAAAGGAGCGGCTCCGAACTTTCTTATAAAAAACTCTAGAGAGACGGGCATGATAGCATTCGAGATTTTGTTGGGCCTCCAATTTCTTTTCATCTAAACCTTTCAATTCTTCAAGGCGCAGGCGAATATTTTCTTCCTCCGTGAGCCCTTCCTGAATAGCAATTCTCAAAGAAGGAATTTGTTGCTCAAGGGGCAGAACAGCTTCTACACCATAGATTAAGGCATATGATGTGCCTTGCGTTGTAGTTCGGTATGTAGTGCGATAAGGCCAAAGAGTTTCACCTATCCTTTCGTGCCAATCCTTCTTTGATTTGGCCACCACTTTCTTCAACAAGTTACACAAAGTTTTGTTGAATGCCTCTGCGAGGTCATTGGCGGGGGCATTATACATGGAGGACTTGCGTTGCTTGAGATTAAATTTCTCGCACAATTTATCCATCAAGCTATTGGAGAAGGATTTTCCATTATCAGTGATAATGTACCGGGGAACTCCATAACGGTAAATAATATTCACACGAATAAAATTCACCACATCTTCCTTTCTAACTTGTTTGAGCGGTATGGCTTCAGCCATTTAGAAAAGTAGTCGGTCGCAATCAATATATATATGTATTGACCGGACGACTTTGGTAATGGTCCCACAACATCAAGACCCCAAGCATCGAAAGGCCAAGAAACAATGGTCGGGTGTAACGGCTCAGGTGGTTGATGAATGTAATTTACGTGAAACTGACAAGTTTAACATCTTTGAGCATATTCTATGCAATCTTTGACCATAGTAGGCCAATAGTAGCCCATCCTTTTAATCCGAAAATGTAACTTGGGACCGGATTGATGAGCTCCACATATTCCAGAATGTGCTTCGTGCATTGTCCGATATGCCTCGTCTTCGCTCAGATAGTGCAATAGTATACATTCAAATGATTTTCGGTACAGCGTATCCTTGTACAAGATAAAATGAGGGGCACGACGACGAATGTCAGTTCTCCTACGTTGCTTCTCAGGTAATTTTTGATATTTGAGATAATCAACGAAGGGTTGTCTCCAATTTTCTTTGTCAATTTCATAGGTTGAGACCACATGAGCGTCGCATCTTTCAATATCTTCATCATCAATTAGTGATGGAACTACCCACTTTTAGCATACACAAACTTGTATCTCATGATTCGGCATGGTAAGTGAAGAGACTAGCGCAGCGAATGCATCAGCTTACTTATTTTTCCTTCTAGGAACATGTTTAATACTTACACCTCCAAGCCGCCTCATAAATCGCGTTTCATATTTGTGATACGGAATTGATTTTGACTTTTTGACTTCATAACTTCCCAAGAGTTGGTTAACCACCAATTGAGAGTCACC
Source organism: Coffea eugenioides (assembly GCF_003713205.1). NCBI lineage: Eukaryota > Viridiplantae > Streptophyta > Magnoliopsida > Gentianales > Rubiaceae > Coffea > Coffea eugenioides. The sequence goes on from NW_020861444.1 coordinate 21,678, forward strand.
ATAGATTTGAAGTTTCAACTGCTCCATGTCAACAGCTATTTCAAACCCGAGTATGAGAGCTTGGTACTCAGTGATATTGTTTGAACAATGTTGATTTAGAGTAAAAGAGTATAACAATATTCCTCCATCAGGAGTCACGCATACAATCCCGCTCCAACTTCATGATGATGAGCAGTAGCATCAAAATACATTTTTCATGGTGGACGAATCTCAATAAGGAGTACATTCTCATATGATAGGTCATCACTTAGCTCCCATTCAGCAAGTATCGGGTGATCAGTAAGAAAATCTGTCAGAATTTGTCATTTCACAGCTTTTTGAGACACATAAATAATCTCAAATTGTTGGAGCTGAAGATACCATCTAACTAAACGGTCGGATAATACTGGCCTGTTCATCACATATTTTATGGGATTCGCCCTGGAAATGAGTTTCATACTATGCGGTTGAAAGTAGTGTTTTAACTTTTGTATTGCAAAAATAAGAGATAAACACAACTTTTCAATTGGTGAGTAGTTTAGTTCGTTGGGGGTCATCATTCTGCTTAAATAATAAAGGGCAACCTCTTTTCCTTTATTATTTTCTTGAGCGAGCAATGCCCCCACTGACCGTTCTTGGACAGCAATATAAAGGAGTAATGGCTTTCCATGAATAGGTGCAGCCAACACAGGTGCTTTCATGAGATAAGACTTAATGCTATTGAACGCATTACTGCATGTCTTATCCCACTGAAACGACACACTTTTCTTTATAAGGCGACTAAATGGTTGACACCTTCATGCCAAATTTGAAATGAATCTCCGCAGATATGCTAACCGTCCTTGAAGGCTCTTTAATTCATGAATATCACGAGGTTCAGGCATCCTTAATATAGCATCAATCTTGGCCCTGTCAATTTCAATGCCTAAATGACGAACAACAAAACCAAGAAATTTTTCCGATGTGACTCCAAATGCACATTTAAGGGGATTCATTTTGAGTTGATATCTTCTCAACCGATCAAAGACTTGTCTCAAATTCCTTAAGTGATTACTTCTTTCTTTTGACTTAACAACCAAATCATCCACATAATATTCGACATTTTCATGAAACATGTCGTTAAAAATATTTTACATTGCTCTTTGATAGGTAGCTCCAGCATTTTTAAGTCAAATGGCATTACTTTATAACAATAAATTTACGCCTTAGGACGTGCGAAATGCAGTGAGCTCTTCATCCTCAGGTGGCCATTCGAATTTGCATTGTAACCAGAAGATCTATCTATAAATGACAAAATCTCATGTCCAACAGTTGCATCAATCATGAGTTCGGCGATAGGTAAAGGAAAGTCATCTTTGGGACAAGCATTGTTAAGATCCCTGAAATCGATGCAGATGCGAATTTGCCCATTCTTCTTACGCACTGGTACAATACTTGAAATCTATGTAGCATATTTAACCTCACGAATAAACCCAACTTCGATGAATTTATTGAGTTCAATTTCAATCAAAGGAATCAAATCGGGTCTAAGTCGCCGTTGTGCTTGTTTTACAGGTCGAACTCCATTTTTAACAGCCAAATGGTGGATGGCCACTTTTGGGTTTAAACCCGGCATTTCTTTATAAGTCCATGCAGAAACATCTTGATACTCCCGCAAGAGTTCAATGTATGCCTTCTCTTCGTCAGGGCTCAATAAAGCACTTATGCATATTGGACCCGGGTCCTCTGAAGTACCAAGATTGATTTCCTTTAGATCATCCACAGTGGCCTTAACACCTTCTTCCAATTCAGGTGGAGCGTCTTCAGCATCTTCTTCTTCTTCAGGAGAGTCACCGTCAATTTGGGTTATATGATTGCATGAAACAACATTCTCTTCATCATCCTCTTTTGGTCTTATGTACACCACGGTATGCTTCCTGACCCTCAACTTAGTTCCATACTTTATTACAAGGTCTGTGCATCTTCTCATTCTCGAAAGAATGATGCTACCAAATTTATGAGGACAACCAGAAGGTTCTTCAAGATTTTACAATGACTTTGTTATTTTCCCTTTACTCTTATGAGAGTTTTGAGGATTTTGTCTTTTTTGTGGTCTTAACCTCTTAAAAATAGATACCCGTGGAGCATTATTTTCCTTTTCGTGAAAAACTTGAAATTTATGTGCTATTTGAGAAAACTCATCCTCTACAGCAATATATTGGCTACTAACTCTATTGATCTTGATGCAGATTGGTATAGGAGAGGAATAGCCAAGGCCAAATTTGGGATTTTCAACAGCTTATTCTTTTTCCTTCAATATCTTTTCGGTAGGATTCAACCCATAAATCATGTCACTAGTAGATTAACAGGATGGAACATTTAACACCGCAGATTCTTTGAGATCGTATCTAGCCTTAGCGAGAAGCTTATAAGCAATAGGATCAAAACTTTCTTTGGTTCTTGACTTTGGTATGGTGTCTTGTTCGACTTCAGATTCTTTGCTTAAAAGGTTAGACCTTTTAAGTTGAGGAGATGACGCCTTCTTTGTATCAAGATGAGCTACCGGAAGAGTCAAATCTTTTAGAGTTTCATGCTGAATTGCAGGTGACTGTCCCTGTTCCATTCTTAACTTGAGAGGGCAGCGAAAGACAACTAATTCATTGTTTGGCAATGAAACAACAGTTTCTTCATGAACTTCCTCTTTTGATTTCGAAATCATCACTTTCTCCCATTTTGCATTTGGAGATTCGGGATTCTGGATTTTATCCACAGATAGAGGTTGTTCAGACTTATCCTTCGCATTGTGCCTTTTGATGTAAAATTTGGCATCAGCGATATACGCTTCTGCCTCAGTGAAAGGATTATCATCGGCTTTCACACTTCTTGCTATCCCATTTTGACAGTACTTGAAACATTGATGAAGAGTTGATGGTACAACTCCATTTTTATGAATCCAAGGCCTTCCTAATAGCACATTGTATGTGATTTTAGCATCTATCACGTACAACAGTGCTCTAGACGACATGTCATCAATAACCATTTCCAAACTTAGTGATCCAAGAGCTCTTTGCCCTCCTTGATTGAAACTTTGAATCATCAGTCGGTTATTGGAGAGTTTATCAACAGGGATGCTAAGTTCCTTTAGAGTTTTTAAAGGAAGAATATTGACTGCAGAACCTCCTTCTATCAAAATTCTATTCACTTGTTGCTCCTTCGCATAACTAGTCACAAACAAAAGGCGGTTATGCGGTGTTCACCCAAGTAACAAGTCTTCACTAGTAAAAGACTTGTGATATTCACCTCTTCATTGCCGATAGGCACATGACCTTCTTCATTGCCGGTAGGCACACGGGTTATCTCACAGAGAGATTCGTGAGTATTATCCTTTTGTTCTTCGATATGATTTATGCGTGTTGCATGACTTGCGACCACATCAACCTCAAAGAATTCTTTAGGCATGAATTCCTTTAAAGTGACAGGAGTTTGCGACTTTTGCTTGAAGATTTGACCTCCTTGAAGATTATGACAGTCATTATTTTTCTTTACGTCCTTCCCTTTCCCCTTTCAGATCACCATACTTCTTGTTAAGGTCTTGTTTGCCTTACTAGATGGACGGGAATGTCGCCTCCTTCTTCGCGTGACTAAAGTCCACCTTCATCATCCATATCGGGTTGTAATGCCTTCTTATCTTCATATGCATGTTCTTGAATAGTTGAAGGAGCACCTTCTTGTTTGATTTCCATGGGATCCAATGATCAAAATTGAATTGTTGGCGATACAGGTACCCTGACCCTTTTAACCTCCACGGACTGCAGAAAACTAATGGACGTTTGATTCACACTCGCTTTGTCTTCTTCAAGGAGAACTTTTCCTTGTCTCGCTAACTCTTTTATTTTATCTTTGAAGACAAAGTATCTTTGAATGGGATGCCTAACCAATCGGTGATACTTACAGTAATTTGGATCGTCAGTGTTCCTGGCCTCATCAGGTCGCTTCATCTCAGGAAGCGTGATCAAATTTATACTTAACAGATCGTCAAACATACTAGAGACATCAGAATCAAGGAAAGGGTACTCTTTGTCTTGCATCTCCTTGAGAGTCGGCTTTCTCTTTCCTTGCTCTTGATGCGTATTGATCTTCCTGTCTTCTCTCCTGACAGTTTTGGAAACGATCTTAAAAGGTGTTATACTTGTAACCATAGCCTCATTCTTCTCATTTTTGATTGGTGGCTTGCCCCCTTTCCTCGCTTCTTATCTCTCTTTAGCCTTGTGAGGGTCAGAAACTGGCGGTTCTTGTCCATCAAGATTAATTTCTAACTTATGGGCTTTTGTGGATGTGACAGCCCCACCTTCCCCTAAGGCGAACCAAAGGGGTTAGCGGACTGCCTGCCCAGCTCTCGCCAGGACTACGGGCAGATACACGCGATCTAAAACGTTTCGGGAAAGTAAAAGCGCGCTCGGACAAGCCGAATTGATCCGAAAGTCAACCAAACATCAACCAGACATAAATACATTGAAATTCAATATTTACAACCACATTGGCATGTCAAAAGCTATTCATCATGGATACACATGTTCGGTTTGCCAATCAAAAGATGAACCCAATACACATTAGGGTTTCATGCAAAGAGCTATTCAAAATAGACATATACATGGCTCAATTTGACAACCAACAAGTATGATCTTCCAAAATGATCATTTTCCTGTAAGGAAAACAAATGGAACGGAGTGAGCTAAAGCTCAGTGAGTTACTACCACATAAGCAACAAAGATCACTTAAGCATAACCGTTCATTTCAAGTATACAAATAAGAAGCAAAACAAATAGGTAAAAGGATACGGACGGCTCTCAAGAGTCCATTTCCACGCTTACATTCTTGATCCAACCTCATTGACCCTCCGTCAATGTTAAAAGTACCAAACCGTAGACTTCACTTCACTTCCATTCCTTCCACCCATCATACCCCAACCGGGCCCGCACTCCAAGCAGTAACTTTAGGTGATACTCGAGTACACCGGAACCAAGGGTCTCATTACCACAAGATTCCCATTTCAGTCCCCGTGGCTAGTCAATGTTCACGACCAAGCCCTCGCTGGCTCGATTCAATTGAATGCCAACGGGGTCGAGCTCAGTACAGTAGGGCCGTTGGATACTTGTCCAACCAACACCCAAACAATTTCCATGAATGAAATCCAAGAATTCATATAGCAGTACAGTAATACAGTGAAACGGTAAACAATCGGTCACAAGAATAAAAGGAATGAGGGCGGTCAAGTACACCCTCACCCTAATCATTTCCAATAGCCAAACAAGCCTTCAAGGCATCACAATCACATATAGCAAAGCCACATTATAAATCCAAGTGAGTAGTATACTCACCAATTAAGCAAGTGAGGTTTCATGCACCGTCGTCCCTAGTACGTCGTGCACTAACGTCACGTCCTAGAACATGTAAACAAATACCATAAGACTCGATAACGAGTCATAAAGCCAAGCCCAACACAACCCCAATAGGGTTTCATATGCATATATAAGTATATAAGCAAACCAGAAAATCAAGAAATGGAACTCATTTGTCCCAACAACAAAAACAGGTTTTGGCTTCCAAATGCGGTAATGGCACAAAATGCGCTACGCTCATCGGATGAGGGTATAAGACCCACCATCGCGAAGCTAAGAGACAGGGCTACAACAATGTAGAAGGCCACTCAGTCCAAATCCTAGCACAACTAGGTCAAAAATGCAGAAAACCAACCAGAACCGTAATTGCAGGTTCCCAAATCACACAATGCTGTAATTCGTCCAACTCAGTCTACACAGGTCCAAAAGCATTGATTCCAAAGGAATATGATAGCTAAGACATCAAGCTACATTTCATCAGAAGACACCAACAACAAAATCCAAACCAATTCCAGTCAAAACAGACGATTACAATCACAGTTCGCACATTCTGATCACCCAGAACAGCAACAGTAAAAACGGCATAACTCACTCTACACTACTCCAAATGCCCTGAAATTTTTCAGGCACTTCAAACTCATCAATACCTACAACCTTTCATGTTTTGATCAAAGTCCAATTCGGCCTCTAACACTATGATCCAAAACCGGACAGAATTGGGGGTTATCAACCCTAACTTTTCTCATTTCAATCCAAACCCAAAATTGATTGCAATTTCCTATCATATGCACCTACTAGAGCCATAGCCCCTTATTACCAACCATCAAAAACAACCACACCATCAAGATCACATAAAACCAGAAAATTCCTCAAAAAATAAAAACTTAACCAAATCACTTCAAACCAAGAAATAAACCACAATTTCTAACACAATAGCCACCATTAGGCATAAATTCAACATCATTAGGTGTAAGAGGATAGTCAATCACTACTTACCAAGTAAACAAGAGAGAGGAAGTGGTAGACCACCTTAGCTCCTCCAAAAAACTTCACTAAGCAACTCACTAGCACCTAATGGAAAGCTTTTATGGAGTAGAAACTAGTTGATGCAATTGGTTTGGAAGATTGAGCTAAATGGAAGCTTGAAATTTGAAGCAATTCTCTTCCTTCTTGAGCTTGAGGAAGTCGGCCACCAAGGAGTGAAAATAATGAATTTTTGAGGTAATTTTTAGATATTTAACCACTTAGTCAAAAGGTCAAAAACATGAATAGTAAGTCATAAAGTCCACCCAATGGAAAAATGACACTTGGCACACTAGTAAATGCATTTCTATCCTTTGGTCACCTCTCACATCAATCACCTCACACTCCTCTACTTATCTCTTAACACCCGATAAATTTTACGTAGTATCCGAAACTTAACCTTATTGGCCGAATTTTTCCGAACTTTTTGCACTAGTGGGGCCCACGTCCATAATCGATCCGTAATTTTTCAAAAACTACCCAATGCTAGAAAAATCATCTAAAAACTATAATTACTCATAAAATCCACCAAGAAAATATTCCTAGGCCAGAAAATGCAGAAAACATGCAATTAAAGGGGAAAAACCCTAGGAAAATTATTAGGGCAATTATGGGTTCTCACACTCTCTCCCCCTTAAAAGAATTTCGTCCTCGAAATTTCTCACCTTAACTCCCAAACAGGTTTGGATACTTCTTCCGCATTTCTTCTTCCACTTCCCAAGTAGCTTCCTCTATCCCATGGTTTCTCCATAGCACTTTTACTAATGGAATCTGCTTGGTTCTGAGCTCTTTGACTTTTCGGTCAAGCACTTGGACAGGTTTCTCTTCGTATGCAAGCGATTCGTCTACTTCAATCTCCTCCGGTTGTAATACATGAGATGGGTCGGGATGATACTTCTTTAGCATTGAGACGTGAAACACATCGTGGATGCGAGAAAGACTGGATGGCAGTTCCAATCGATACGCGACCGCTCCTACTCTCTGCAGGATCTTGTAGGGTCCGACGTACCGTGGTTGAAGTTTCTTTCCTTTGCCCGCTGTAAGACTTCGTAAGGGTGTGATCTTAAGAAATACGTGGTCTCCAACTTCAAACTCCAAGTCTTTTCTTCGATTATCTGCGTAACTCTTTTGTCGACTTTGAGCTGTTTGAAGTCGTTACCGTATCATCTTGACCTTCTCTTGAGCCTCTTCCATCCATGGAATAGTTGCCGGGTCCAGTGCTTTCTTTTCGCCAACTTCGTCCCAGTAAATCGGCGAGCGGCACTTGCGTCCGTAGAGAGCTTCGTATGGAGCCATCTGAATCGACGAATGGAAGCTATTGTTGTACGCAAACTCTACTAAGGTCATGTGTTGACCCCAGTTGCCTCCGAAATCCAGAATGCACGTTCGTAGCATGTCCTCGAGAGTTTGAATCGTCCGTTCTGACTGTCCATCCGTCTGAGGGTGATAGGTCGTGCTCAAATTGAGTTTAGTCCCCAAGGTTTCTTAAAACTTCTGCCAAAATCGAGATACGAATCGCGGATCCCGGTCGGAGACAATACTCACAGGAACACCATGTAGCCTTACTATCTCGTCCATGTACAGTCGGGCCAACTTGTCCATGGAATACTTCATATTCACCGGCAAGAAATGGGCCGACTTGGTTAAGCGATCAACGATCACCCAAACGGCATCGTGTCCTCTTTGCGTCCTCGGTAGACCGGAAACAAAGTCCATTGTGATGTTTTCCCACTTCCACTCGGGTATTTCCAAGGGTTGTAACAGACCCGATGGTTTTTGATGCTCTGCTTTTACCTGCTGGCAAATTAGACACTTTTGCACGTACTGGGCGATTTCCCTCTTCATATTGTCCCACCAATAGGTTCCCTTCAGGTCCTGATACATCTTGCTGCTGCCCGGATGGATTGTATACTTGGACCGATGAGCTTCCTCCAGAATCTCCGTTTTCAATAATTCGACCTTCGGTACCACTATTCGGTTTCGATATTTCAAAATACCCTCAGGACTCAAATTGAAGTCCGTGGTTTCTCCCTTCTCCACTTTCTCTCTCCACTTCTTTACCATCAAATCTTCGTTTTGCCCTTCTTTAATGCGTTCCAGTAGAGTGGAGGTCACCCTAACATTACTAAATAGCACCTTATGGCTCCCGAGACAGGGTCTCCACTCACAGACGGATTCTAATAGATCCCATTCTTTAATCATCAATCCTGCTACTTGCACCTTACGACTCAAGGCATCGGCTACCACATTTGACTTTCCCGGATGGTAATTGATTGTACAGTCGTAATCTTCCAAAAATTCCATCCATCGTCATTGCCTCATGTTCAGTTCCTTCTGGGAGAAAAGGTACCTAAGACTTTTATGATCCGAGTACACTTCGAAGGTCACCCCGTATAGGTAATGCCTCCACTTTTTCAGAACAAACACAACCGCGGCGAGTTCCAGATCGTGGGTCGGGTAATTCTGCTCGTGAAGCTTCAACTTCCTAGAGGCAAAAGAAATTACATTACGGTTCTGCATCAAAACACACCCAAGGCCTTCTCGCGACGCATCTGCATACACCGCGAACCCGTCCACTCCATTTGGCAAGACTAGTACCGGAGCCGTGGTCAATCCTCTCTTTAATTCCTGAAAACTTGTTTCGCATCGGGCGTTCCAAACGAACCGACCATGCTTCTTCGTCAGGTCAGTTAAAGGTCCTGTTAGTTTAGAGAAATCTTTAATGAACCGGCGGTAGTACCCAGCTAGCCCTAGAAAGCTACGAATTTCCGTGGGAGTTTCTGGTCTCTTCCAATTTGTCACGGCCTCTACCTTTGCCGGGTCCACTGATATACCTTCGTGGGAGATCACGTGCCCTAGGAATGCTACCTTTTCCAACCAAAACTCGCATTTACTAAACTTGGTGTACAACTGATGTTCCCTTAACGTCTGCAACACCACTCTCAAATGCTTCTCATGCTTCTCGCGTGTCTTAGAGTAGACCAAAATGTCATCAATGAACACAACGACAAATCGGTCTAGATAGGGTTTGAAAACCCTATGCATTAGGTCCATAAAGGCGGCGGGAGCATTGGTCAGTCCAAATGGCATAACGGCGAACTCGTAATGCCCATATCTCGAGTTGAAAGCAGTTTTCGGTATATCCTCCTTTCTAATCAACAACTGATAATATCCTTGTCGGAGGTCCAACTTGGAGAAGACCACTGCTCCTTGCAGCTGGTCGAACAACTCGTCGATGTGGGGCAGTGGATATTTATTCTTGATCGTAACATTATTCAGACCCCGATAGTCAATACACATCCTCAAGATTCCGTCCTTTTTCTTCACAAATAGGACAGGAGCTCCCCAAGGAGACCCACTCTCATGAATGAATCCCCGCTCCAAAAGATCTTGTAATTGCAACTTAAGCTCCTTAAGTTCCGCAGGCGCCATTCGGTAAGGGGTTTTTGAGATAGGTGAGGTTCCAGGTAACAGATCTATTTGGAATTCTATCTCCTGTTCTGGAGGTAAAGCTACTAACTCATCAGGGAATACATCCGAAAATTCCCTCACTACGGCCACGTCTTCCACTTTTAACTTATCCGTAGGGGTGTTAATCAAAAAGGCCAAAAATCCTTGCGCCCCTCTACTTATCAGTTTCCTAGCTCGAATGCCCGAAATTAAAGCAGATGAGGCTAACCTACCCCTTATATCCAACCTTAAGGTTGCCTCGCCAGGAATGCGAAATTCTACCACCTTCGTTTTACAATCCAGTTGAGCGTTATATCTGGCTAGCCAGTCCATACCCAGAATCACGTCGTACCCCTTAATGGACAAGCTTATCAGGTCTCCTAAGAATCTCTTTTCACCTACCCATACATCACAATCCCTATAAACCATACTAGTCACCAAACGTTGATTTCCCGTGGGTGTACTAACTTCTAGGTCATATGGTAAACTAGCAGGTTTTATATCGATGCCACACATGAAATCAGGGTTAACAAACGAATGAGTGGCACCAGGATCAATTAAAACTTTGGCAAAGCGGTGGAAAATAGGGATCGTACCTTCTACGACCTCCAAAGACTCTGGGACCTGATGGGGCTCTAAGGAGTACACCCTAGCTGGCACTTTCGGTTTGGACCCATCTCCCTTCGCTGGTCCAGTATTGGTCCTCGGCGATGGTTGGCTTCCCTTTCCATCTTGTTTCAGGAACGGGCAAGTAGCCAATTGATGGTCCGCGCTTCCACATCGCAGACATTTACCCTGTTTCCTCCAGCAGTTATCTTCGGTGTGGTTTGGCTTTCCGCAATGCCCGCAGGGACCGCGAGGTGCGGAAGCCGATCCACTCTGAGTGTTTCCCCTCGGTCCTCGCCCAGTTTGGCCACCCCTGAATGGAGTCCCTCTACCTGAACCAGGTTGTCGACCACCTCCCGTTCCTCGGCCAAATTTAGTAGGAGTACTCTTCTCACCCTGTCCAGAACTACTTCCAGGAAAGCCACGCTTCTTCGCCTGGAAGTTCCGGACCTGTAACCGTGCACTTTCAACACGTTGGGCCTTTTCTACAACCTCGCTAAACGCAGTGATGTGAGCCACCGCGAGGTCTTTCTGAATCTCAACATTCAAACCCTGAATAAAGCGCCTAATCCGTCGTTGCTCAGTCATGATTAATTCAGGCGCAAACTTGGACAAACGGGTGAATTGACTCTCGTATTCCGCCACAGTTTGAGTCCCTTGGCGGAGTCTAATGAACTCGTCCTCCTTCCTCTCCTGGACCAGAGGAGGGAAGAACTTTGCATCGAACTCTCGAATAAAGTTCACCCAAGTCCTGGGCGTCTGCTCCCGTTCCCATTTCTGTCGGATCACGTTCCACCAGGAACGGGCCGCCCCCTTAAGCTGAAACACGGCAAACGTCACCTGCCGTTCATCAGGGTAGTGTAAGGCTGCAAATATGTCAACCATCTTTTCAAGCCATCTCTCAGCAACGTTCGGGTCGGGTCCCCCAACAAACTTTGGCGGAGCGAACTTTTGGAAACGTTCGAGAGCTCTATCCTCGCTCTCGACATGATGGCCAGGGTTTCCGGGGTTTCCAGGGTTAGGGTTTGGGTTCTGGGCTTGTTGCTGCACGACTTGTGCGAGCAAGTTTGTCATTTGCTGCATAGCAGCAGCTATTTGCGCATTAGGGTCGGCTTGTGGTTTAGGATCGGGTCCAGTCGAGGTTTTCCCCGTACCCCTAACTGGTGTGGGTTGTCTAGATCCGCGCCCACGTCCCCGACCACTCCGAGTACCTTCCATAAGTTTTACTTGGTCTAGGCAAGAGTACTAAACCAAAGTAGTAACAGGCATGTACGTAACATTCAAAACTTGCACATTAACACATATTGATACACGGCAAACATGATCACTAACATATATACAAGCCAAAAGCCACACACATATATATAATCAGTCAAGTCAAGTACAGGCAAGTCAGAAACAAACATAGAAAATCCCCCGAGGATTGGCCTTATCAAAAGAGATTTACACGTAGCTAATCTAACGACCAAAACGATTAGCTAAGGCTCTATCCCTATCCCTATGTACATACAAAAACCACCAACTATCCCAAAAGAAACCTAGAAGTCAAGGCCTAGTCAGTTGCCGGGGTCTGGGACCCAGGCGACGGGGTAGACTCCTCCCCAGGGTCGGCCTCCGCACACGAAGCCTCGTCGCTACACTCTTCAAGGCCATCGTCACAAAGATTAAGGATCGCCTTAGCGCGACCCCTGACCTTACGAGCTCGCTTAAGCTCGCGCTCTCGTGCCTCTTCACGAACGAGAGGCTCGGGGCTTTTCCAGACGAAGGACGTAAAGTCCCAACTGTCGGCATATGGCTCTGATACCACCTGTGACAGCCCCACCTTCCCCTAAGGTGAACCAAAGGGGTTAGCGGACTGCCTGCCCAGCTCTCGCTAGGACTACGGGCAGATACACGCGATCTAAAACGTTTCGGGAAAGTAAAAGCGTGCTCGGACAAGCCGAATCGATCCGAAAGTCAACCAAACATCAACCAGACATAAATACATTGAAATTCAATATTTACAACCACATTGGCATGTCAAAAGCTATTCATCATGGATACACATGTTCGGTTTGCCAATCAAAAGATGAACCCAATACACATTAGGGTTTCATGCAAAGAGCTATTCAAAATAGACATATACATGGCTCAATTTGACAACCAACAAGTATGATCTTCCAAAATGATCATTTTCCTATAAGGAAAATAAATGGAACGGAGTGAGCTAAAGCTCAGTGAGTTACTACCACATAAGCAACAAAGATCACTTAAGCATAACCGTTCATTTCAAGTATACAAATAAGAAGCAAAACAAATAGGTAAAAGGATACGGACGGCTCTCAAGAGTCCATTTCCACGCTTACATTCTTGATCCAACCTCATTGACCCTCCGTCAATGTTAAAAGTACCAAACCGTAGACTTCACTTCACTTCCATTCCTTCCACCCATCATACCCCAACCGGGCCCGCACTCCAAGCAGTAACTTTAGGTGATACTCGAGTACACCGGAACCAAGGGTCTCATTACCACAAGATTCCCATTTCAGTCCCCGTGGCTAGTCAATGTTCACGACCAAGCCCTCGCTGGCTCGATTCAATTGAATGCCAACGGGGTCGAGCTCAGTACAGTAGGGCCGTTGGATACTTGTCCAACCAACACCCAAACAATTTCCATGAATGAAATCCAAGAATTCATATAGCAGTACAGTAATACAGTGAAACGGTAAACAATCGGTCACAAGAATAAAAGGAATGAGGGCGGTCAAGTACACCCTCACCCTAATCATTTCCAATAGCCAAACAAGCCTTCAAGGCATCACAATCACATATAGCAAAGCCACATTATAAATCCAAGTGAGTAGTATACTCACCAATTAAGCAAGTGAGGTTTCATGCACCGTCGTCCCTAGTACGTCGTGCACTAACGTCACGTCCTAGAACATGTAAACAAATACCATAAGACTCGATAACGAGTCATAAAGCCAAGCCCAACACAACCCCAATAGGGTTTCATATGCATATATAAGTATATAAGCAAACCAGAAAATCAAGAAATGGAACTCATTTGTCCCAACAACAAAAACAGGTTTTGGCTTCCAAATGCGGTAATGGCACAAAATGCGCTACGCTCATCGGATGAGGGTGTAAGACCCACCATCGCGAAGCTAAGAGACAGGGATACAACAATGTAGAAGGCCACTCAGTCCAAATCCTAGCACAACTAGGTCAAAAATACAGAAAACCAACCCAGAACCGTAATTGCAGGTTCCCAAATCACACAAAACTGTAATCAGTCCAATTCAGTCTATACAGGTCCAAATGCATTGATTCCAAAGGAATATGATAGCTAAGACATCAATATACATTTCATAAGAAGACACAAACAATAAAATCCAAACCAATTCCAGTCAAAACAGACGATTACAATCACAGTTCGCACATTCTGATCACCCAGAACAGCAACAGTAAAAACGGTATAACTCACTCTACACTACTCCAAATGCCCTGAAATTTTGTAGGCACTTCAAACTCATCAATACCTACAACTTTCATGTTTTGAGCAAAGTCCAATTCGGCCTCTAACCCTATGATCCAAAACCGGACAGAATTGGGGGTTATCAACCCTAACTTTTCTCATTTCAATCCAAACCCAAAATTGATTGCAATTTCCTATCATATGCACCTACTAGAGCCATAGCCCCTTATTACCAACCATCAAAAACAACCACACCATCAAGATCACATAAAACCAGAAAATTCCTCAAAAAATAAAAACTTAACCAAATCACTTCAAACCAAGAAATAAACCACAATTTCTAACACAATAGCCACCATTAGGCATAAATTCAACATCATTAGGTGTAAGAGGATAGTCAATCACTACTTACCAAGTAAACAAGAGAGAGGAAGTGGTAGACCACCTTATCTCCTCCAAAAAACTTCACTAAGCAACTCACTAGCACCTAATGGAAAGCTTTTATGGAGTAGAAACTAGTTGATGCAATTGGTTTGGAAGATTGAGCTAAATGGAAGCTTGAAATTTGAAGCAATTCTCTTCCTTCTTGAGCTTGAGGAAGTCGGCCACCAAGGAGTGAAAATAATGAATTTTTTAGGTAATTTTTAGATATTTAACCACTTAGTCAAAAGGTCAAAAACATGAATAGTAAGTCATAAAGTCCACCCAATGGAAAAATGACACTTGGCACACTAGTAAATGCATTTCTATCCTTTGGTCACCTCTCACATCAATCACCTCACACTCCTCTACTTATCTCTGAACACCCGATAAATTTTACACAGTATCCGAAACTTAACCTTATTGGCCGAATTTTTTCAAACTTTTTACACTAGTGGGGCCCACGTCCATAATCGATCCGTAATTTTTCAAAAACTACCCAATGCTAGAAAAATCATCTAAAAACTATACTTACTCATAAACTCCACCAAGAAAATATTCCTAGGCCAGAAAATGCAGAAAACATGCAATTAAAGGGGAAAAACCCTAGGAAAATTATTAGGGCAATTATGGGTTCTCACAGTGGACAATTCATCAAACAATTCTGGTTGTACACCTTGTAAGATGTATCTGAATCCCTAGTGCGTACCTTGAATACACATCTCGATCGCGAAAGATTCAGAAATTCGATCTTTGCAATTTAAGTTTAGATTCCTCCAACAGTCGATGAAATCAATGACAGGTTCATTCTTCCATTGGCGTGTATTAGAGAGTTCAGTCATGCTGACAGTTCTTTTTGTGCTATAGAAGCGACTAAGAAATTCATGTTCTAGCTGCTCCCAACTGTCAATGGTTCTAGACTCCAGATCTGTATACCAATCAAAGGCATTGCCCTTCAGCGAGCGAACAAACTGCTTAACGAGCAAGTCACCATCAGTGCCTGCATTGTTGCAGGTTTCCACGAAGTGTGCAATATGTTGCTTAGGATTACCCTTGCTATCAAATTGTTAAAATTTTGGAGGTTGATATCCTACAGGCATCTTCAAACCTTCCACTCTAGCGGTGTAAGGTTTAGTGTAATCACTATATGACTTGGCGCTTCCACCAATCTTGTCCTTGATTGCACTTTCGATAAATTCCTTCAAATTATCAACATGAACGGTGCCATCAGGGGAGATTGAAAATTCCTTCGTGGCTTGTGACTTCGCATCCTCTTTCTCCTTCTCTCTTGATGATGAGTCACCTTCATCTTGCACTTTAGATTTCTGTTTGGACATACTAAGGCTATTTTCGCCTATATTTTCCACCATAGCCATTAATTTGACTATCTTGGCATCTTGACTTTGCGCATGCATTACTAGCCCTTCGAAAATTTTGGCTAGATTCAAAATCTGGTCTTCCATAGTTGTGGTATTGGTCATCATGACGGCCATCACCACAGAAGCAGCAGAATCACTTGGGCTATCAATGGATTCATCATGGGCTCCTTTCTTGTTGGGAAACATCTTGAGGTTTGTTTCTTCAGTCAAAACGTTCGCCTTAGCCCTTTCTGCTAACTTCTTGGCCTTGCTCCTTGTCAGAGGTGCAGTATACTGCGTCTCTTGAATTGTTGAGATATCGACAACTAAGCCTTCAAGAGAAAAGTTCACCTTCTTGAACTCCATTGAATTTTGAGACTGGTAAGTTGTTGGAAGAAAAGAGATGAGAGGCAGAAATGGTCCCACCGGGCGTGCCAAAAATTTGTATGCACGAATTTTGTTGCCTAAAATAAGAGACAAAAAAACTTGCATAAATATCAAATTTATTAAATTAAATAATAAGTAGCTTGCAATCTCTGAAAATTCTTGAATCAAAGAAATTAATCTCCTGATTCTTCTTTTCGAATAGCTTCAATTGAAGGGCCGAAAAGCTTGTTCTCCAATCGAAAGGGTGTTTCGTACAATTTCGGCGTAGAAAATGATTGACGTGATGATGACGTCGAACACTTGGAACTCTTAAGTCTTCAACACCAATGGCAAGAGGATTTGTTTGACTTGATTTGGACTTGGATAGAAGGAAAAGCTCTTGAGAGAATTTGACAGAGTTTCTCCGAATGTTAGGGATTTTCTTCTCATATCTTTGCCTTGAGGAAATACCTTTATTTATAGCCAAAATATGTAGGCTAACAAAACCCTCAGAACCTTCCTGCATTTTGGATCACTTGTGCCTTAAGAAATCCATTTAACTTGGGCTTAAATAGTGAGTCAACCCAAAGGGTTCATGGTGAACTAATAAATCAATTAATCCACCCCAGCTTAAATGGCCATTACAAATTTAATTTAATTTAATAGCCCATATTGTCGCGCCCCATTTTTTGATAAATAAATAAATGGTTTAAAAAATTTATTTTTTTTTGATTGGAAAATGAATTGTGATTTAAAAGAAAAAATGGGTCTAAATGGGGGGTTGAGAATGCGACGATTTGACCCAAAATTATAGTTTAAAAAGGGTTTTTAAAAATAAAAATTGGAGTCGCCACTTGGTAATGAGTTAAGGTGTACCAAGTCACCAAAAAATGAATTTTTAAAGAAATAATAGGAAAAAGTAGTAAGAAACCCCTTTTAAACGACTCCTAGTCCACGTAAACCAAAGAAAAAGGTTCGGGAGTCACATTTGACAAAGGGAAAGGCAAGGATAAAATCCAAGGCACCCCTTTGACCTAGCCAAAGCTAGTTGCATGATTTAATCAAAGATTTTCTTGTTTTAACCAAAGAATTTATTACATTTGGATGCACTACATGAATGCAAACCCTAGACCTAGGGGTATTGGGGGAAATTTCTCTTCAAAGGTTGAGTGGTGCCAATCTCATTGATTGTGAAGCCCAATAACGATCCTTTGAAGAAGTCACGAATAATGCGAGTGGGATGCAAATGAATGGAATGCATGTATGCAATGTGAAGACATGAGTTTGAAAAAGTAATAAAAGACAATAAATATGTAAGTGAAAATGTGCACGTGAGTGGGCAAGGTGCGGTATGTGAAATGATAATATGAAGTACATGTGTGCAAGTGATGATAAAAGTGTTCGTGTGCAAGTGAAGCAACATAAAGGTGCACGTGTGCAAAATGGGGGGAAAAGAAAATGAAAATGTGATGGGGGTATAAAATGATAGAGTGGATTTAAAAATGCATGAGCCTAGGGAATTCATGCATATTGGGTACGGGGAGACCTAAATCGTGACTCAATTTGCCCTTTTATAGAGGGAATACAAGCGTGCTAAGGCTTAGAAAAAGCCACACTCGTCTATATCCCATATTTAAGGGGACTCTCAAGCAAATGAACCCCTATAAACTAGCATGAAATGCAAAACCTAAATTGAGAGGGAAGGGATTAGAGGGGCATGCAAAATGATAAAACTAAGAAAAATGCATGACATGTAATGAACATGCAAACATGTACTAACGAGGGGAAATCCCTAAGGGTCTAGCGTTGGACTAGCCCATTCTATGAATTCCGACTAGCGTTGGACTAGTGGAAACGTACATTCATCCATCACATTCATTCATGGCCATGGAAAGCAAGTAGACATGCCAAACACTCGTAAACACATAGCACATAACACTTAGCATGCTCGACTAGATGCAAGGCCCTAATAAAGCAAATTAACACGTAGCACGTAAGCATGCAAGACAAATGAGACAATTAAAGCCCTAACTATTACATTTGCTAGCTAGGCACATGTCTTCGATAGATCTTCATTGAATGCTCCTCCAAGACTTATCTATTACATTAGGGAAACCTTACTACAATCTAAAAGAGGAAAAAGGAATAAAATGATTAAATCCCTAACTATTACAAGCCAAGAGGTGTACACATACCCCATTAAAAGAATACTTGAATAAAAGTAAAAGTAAATGAAATAAATGCAAGGAATTAAGGAAAAAGAAGGAAAAGCGAAATAGACATGCATATTCACATAACACGTAGGAGCACGTAGGGTCAAATGAAGTGCAAATGAGGGATAGAGTGTACCTCCCTTGAATTGACGCCCTAATGAAGTGAAATTACTAATTTACCCTCCAAAATAATAAACGGGTCAAGGTACCACTTAAATTATCAAATGATCACATGAAACAACCATTAAACACAAAAATGAAAATTAATCACGGAACGAAAATCAAGTATGGAATAGATCATGCACGTGCAAGCAAAACTCGATCTCAAATAAAAAAAGGTCCCAAGAATCTGAAGTGGAGTGCTAAAATGGATGGTCTAAGGTGGAATCCCTCACAGTCAAAATGCAAAAATCATGACAAAAGAAATGGCAAATTATTTATCAAAGTTAAAAAACAATATTATCTAAGCAAAAACTTAAATCAAACGAAACCAAGACCATAAATGCCTCCAAGTTATTAAGCTTTCATGATTTTATCCTAGAAATCTATTAAGATTGTTCACAATTTATGTAAAAAAAAACATATCAAGGTAAAATCACATAAAAGGGATCCAATTGCAAACGTTAATCAGTCATGTGAGCCCAATTAGAACATTTAAGAACTTTAAAGGTTCAAGAGTGATGAAAAGGTCAAGTCATGGTTCAGATTGCAAATACTTTAGGACTCAATTGCAAGAAATTAAAGCATAATTGGGTCACAGTGCAACAAAGGGGAACTTAGGGGGTCAAAGTGCAATTTTTGAAGTTAGCTTCATGCAAAAACCATGCAACCACGTAGAAGGCCTTCTGCAATTCTGGTTTCCTTTCCTATATGATATGCTGTATTTCATTATTAACCAAATGCATCACCAAACAAACATCAACAACCACAAAACATCACTCCTAATCATCAACCAATTCGAGTGACAGTTTCATTACAAGACTAAAACAGAAAATCTGGATCGGTGGCTACTAGAGATACAAGAAATATCAACCAAAGAAAGGAGTAAAGTGCTGCAATTTTCCAGTTGCAGCTTTGCCGCCATTTTCCTTGATGCTTTGGATCAAAACATGCAACTTCGTCAATCATTTTGCACAAGATTTAACTAGCAAATTGGATGAATAAAACCCAGGTTCTTGTGGCCTGTTACATGAATCAAAGACATGAAAGCTAATGCAACTTCATGCTATCCACAAAGAAAAACAAATTTCTTCAACACTTTGCCCTTAAGATTTCAGCAGCCAAAACAAATTTCAAACGCAGCTTGCTCTGAAAACACAATTTTTGATCAAAATAATGTCGTGAAACTAAGAAACAAGGCCCATAACTAAAATGCAATCCTGCAAGTTCCGGCAATGCTACATACAAAGAAAATTCAGAATTTTCTTGTTTTCTGCTGCACTTTTCATTCGACAACTTTTGCAGCTCCAAGAAACTTTTGGCTAGCAAGATTCAATTCCAGCTCAAGTATGTTTAGACACAAACACTCAAAACCAATCCAAGCCTCATAACAACCATTTTATCATTCAAACCAACCAAAACATAGAAGAAAAATCATGCAAAGGCTGGAGAATTCTAGGCAAAAGGTTCGGCAGTTCATACATTCTTAGCAGAAACCTCCTTTTCTTTCGCTGGTTTCTTAAGCTGCAAATTTCTGGGTTTCATGTCAAACAGAGGGAACCAAGCTCCAAGCAAGCATCAAACTCTATTCTCAGCTTAAGACTTAGCTCACACGACAAGCAGCTGCAAAATTTTCCTCCTCTCGGCTTTGCTCACGCACGCAGGGTTGGTTGGTCTGAGTTCAGTGGTTGCAGTTGTAGTGATTGTGGTTGAATTGAGCACGGCTGGTTGAGGTGAAGAATAAAATGGCAGCTCTCGGATGATGGAGAAAGTAATGAAGCTCACGCAATTGTCTCCTGCTCTCACCCTCCCTTGGACAGTTCAAGTACCGAAGCTCGCACGGCTCTCTCTCTGGTTTCTCTCGTCGATGATACCAAGGCAGAAAGTGAAGTGAAACGGAATGATGTTGTGTAGTGTTGGGGTTGCTGAAATGGAAAGCTAGAGCTCGGATGAGGGAGGTGAAATGTATATATTGAGGTGTTGTGAGTGGAGCTGGTCGGCACTCCGGCAGAAATGGAGATGTTTTTTTTTTTTTTTGAAATTAATTAAATAAAACTGATAATAAAAATAGATAACGAACAACAAAAACAACAAAGCACAATTTTCCATTTTTCATCAATTTCCTCTTTTCTCTTTTTTTTTACAAATTTTACATTAAAACTTAAAACTAAAACGTGAACAAAATTAAAATGACAAATAATTAGCAAATAAAAGACAAATAACAAGGTAACAACTAAAATGCAGACAATCTAAAACAAAATCATGAATTAGATGCAACATACAAATTATTTAAAAATTTGGTGTCTACAGTTTGCCCCTCTTTGTTTGAGTTTTGAAAAAACTTGAGACAAAGAAGTAGACACCAAATACTTACCTGTGTTATTCGACTGCAAAATGATTTGAACGGACAGGAATTTAAAAAAACGGGACTGACCCGAACAAGGAATTTAAAACGGGACTGACCCGAACAGGAATTTAAAACGGGACTGACCCGAACAGGAATTTAAAACGGGACTGGCCCGAATACGGATTTAAAACGGGACTGGTCCGAATACGGATTTAAAACGGGACTAGCCCGAACAGGAATTTAAAACGGGACTGGCCCGAACAGGAATTTAAAACGGGACTGACCCGAACAGGAATTTAAAACGGGACTGACCCGAATACGGATTTAAAACGGGACTGGCCCGAATACGGATTTAAAACGGGACTGGCCCGAACAGGAATTTAAAACGGAATTTAAAACGGGACTGACCCGAATAAGGATTTAAAACGGGACTTCACTGGGGAAGTTTAAATAATGAATTGAGTCTTTACCTGAGAATAGTTCAAATTTTGCACCAAGAGGGAAACTTGGATCTTTGTGATTGAAGCGAGAGCTGATGTTATTTCTTATGATCGATTTTTGCAAATAACATCGATCCCTACTTACTGGGAAGCTTTGTCTGGCATTGATTTAGACGCCAAAAGGAGAGTGGCTGCTCTGGTTTGTAAATGCAACAGTCCTGCAAGAAAAGAAGAAATAATGGACTTGCCACCATTATTTGATCCGGTTCGCCTTGAGAATCGTGTAAACATGAGTCTTGTGATGCTTTTACTTCGGCTCGGCGGCATCTGCCTTAGTCGAACTTGAAACCTTTCAAATTCTGAGACTGATAAAATACGGATTTAACACTTCACCCAATCTAGGTGGCAGCTTTGTTGCATGTCACTCACTATAACTGATGATTGAATCCCTTATCTTTGCACAAACCTCAGGGTTTATCATTCATTTGAATTTAATGGTGAAAAAATGATGCATGAAAATTAGTCGTATAAAAATCAATGTATATGCAAGATGATTTCCTATGTTAGGCAAAGATGAGCATGCAAAAGAATGTAGACAATCATAAGCATTCATACACAAATAATTTGAGAATAACCAAGAGGTTTATAAAGATACATTTTGCAAAAGAATATTTGTAAAGAACAAATACAAATTTAACCAACGAATATCATATTCAAAACTTTGGATATTTTCTTTTCGGAATCCGATATTGGCAGAAGTATCACAAATATGAGGAAAACCCCAAATGAACCAGGTCACCGGCTGTTCCTTCTTGAGCTTGTCTGTTGAGAAAACCTACCTTGGCGCCCTTTCGGGTTTTCACCAAGGTTGCCCCCACCCCTTTTGTTGTTTTTCTTTTCTCTTTTCCTTTTTCTTTTCTTTCTTTTTTCTTTTCCTTTTTCCTTTTTTTTCTTTTCTTTTTCTTTTTCTTTTTCTTTGAGGCGCCCTTTCGGGTTTTCACCTAAAGAACAATGAAACTCCTCGAGCATGATCGACTCAGAAATATGAGTTAAAGATTTCAGGCATCAGTAAAATGCACTTCTCTTGTAAGACTAGGCGAAGGCATTACGGACATCACTTGCCAGTTGATTAGCAAATTTCCTAGTAAAAATGCAACAAGGGACGAAAGCCAGGACTTTGGGCTTTGTAGTGAGGTTAGGTGAGGTGTTTTTCAAGAAAAGTTGAGGCTTGAAAGCAAATTGATGCGAGGTGTGAAATAACTTGAGATTGCACTTATTTTGAAATCGTTTGATCGGATTTTCACTCTTTGCATTTTTCTCACTCTTGCATTTTTCTTTAAAAACTAAATTTGCCCCAGTGTGGGGTTCTTTTTTCCTTTTTTTTTTTTTTCATCTCTTTTCCAAAATAAATTTTGCCCCAGTGTGGGGTTTGCAATTCTCAGGGGTTATCAAACAAAAATTTGTCAATTCTGATGGTTCAAAGGGGACAAGTAGGGATAAGATATTTTAAGTGTAAAAGAAGATGGCCTAACTTGCATTTCGCCATTTGCATGAATTTCTAAAGAAAATTTGCATAATCAAATGAAAAACTTTTTGCACATATCTGAGTTGATGGGTTGAGGGAATGCTCGTCCATCCATTTCTGCCAAAATAAGGGCTCCGCCAGGTAATACCTTCTGGACAATCAACGGCCCTTGCCAATTTGGAGCAAATTTGCCTTTAGCTTCATCTTGCATCGGCAAAATTCGCTTTAGTACTTTATCACCTTCTTCAAATGCACGCCGGTGGACTTTCTTGTTGTAAGCCCGGGCCACACGTTTCTGATAGCACTGACCATGACAGATAGCATTGAACCGCTTTTCATCGATCAAGGTCAATTGCTCATGGCGCTGCTTCATCCAATCAGCCTCCTCCAATTTGGCTTCCATAAGGATTCGTAGCGACGGAATTTCAACCTCAGCTGGTAATACAGCTTCCATCCCATACATAAGTGAATATGGCGTTGCCCCAGTCGATGTCCGAATAGAAGTCCGGTACGCCATCAATGCATAAGGCAACTTTTCATGCCAATCGCGATGCTTTTCTGTCATTTTGCGGATAATTTTCTTCAGATTCTTATTTGCGGCTTCTACAGCTCCATTCATCTGAGGCTTATAAATGGCGGAATTGCGGTGTTTGATTTTGAACTGCTCACATAGTCCATCTACCATGTCATTGTTCAGATTCTTGGCATTGTCCGTGATAAGCGTTTCGGGTACTCCAAAGCGACAGATGATGTGATCTCTCAGGAAATTGGCCACTACCTTCTTCGTGACATGTTTGAATGACTCCGCTTCAACCCATTTGGTAAAGTACTCGATCGCCACCAATATAAATCGATGTCCATTTGAAGCGGGAGGATCGATTGTACCAATCACGTCCATACCCCACATTGAACAGGGCCACGGGGCGGTCATGCTATGCAACTCAGTGGGTGGAGCGCGTATAATGTCACCGTGCATTTGGCATTTTATACATCTCCGGACAAAGTCTATACAATCATGCTCCATAGTAAGCCAGAAGTATCCGGTTCTCATGATTTTCTTCGCTAGCAAATGGCCATTCATGTGAGGTCCACAAACGCCACTATGCACTTCCTTCATCATATATTGAGCTTCATCTTCATCAATGCACCTTAAAAGGTTCAAATCCGAGGTTCTTTTGTACAACACTTCTCCACTCAAGAAAAATTTTGAAGCCATTCTACGCAGAAAGCTCTTGTCTTTGGTACTAGCATGCAGGGGGTAAGATCCAGTTTTAAGAAATTCCTTAATATCATTATACCAAGGAATATTGTCCGAGGACTTGTCTACAACCCAACAGTGGGCAGGCTTGTCTTGAAATTGAATCTGGATCGGTTCGATCTTCAACTCATCTGGATACTGGATCATAGAAGCCAAGGTGGCCAAAGCGTCAGCAAATGCGTTTCGGGCTCGCGGGAGATGTCTGAACTCCAAGTTTTGAAATTGTTTGGCCAGAGTGAGCAGACTACAATGGTAGGGCAGAATTTTTGAATCTTTGGTTATCCACTGTTTCAAGGTTTGATGCACAAGCAAATCTGAATCGCTGAAAGCTATCAACTCTTTGATTTCCATTTCCAAAGCCATTTTGAGACCAAAAATGCAAGCTTCATACTCAGCCATGTTGTTTGTGCAAGCAAATTGCAATTTGGCAGCGGCAGGATAGTGCTTCCCTTCGGGTGAAACCAGAACGGCTCCAATTCCAGCTCCGAGGGAATTCGAAGCTCCATCGAAGAAAAGCCTCCATTCAGGGCTTTGTTCACTTATATCATCTGTAGCGCCTACGAATAAAACTTTCTCATCAGGGAAATAGGTGTGAAGTGGCTGATAATCATTGTCCCTTGGATTTTCCGCCAGATGATCAGCTATAGCTTGCCCCTTGACGGCCTTCTGTGAAGTGAAAACAATATCGAACTCTGAGAGGATTATCTGCCACTTAGCTAGACGTCCAGTTAGCATCGGCTTTTCCAGGAGATACTTCAAAGGATCAGATCGGGAAATAAGATAAGTGGTATGGCTCAACAGGTAATGTCTCAGCTTTTGAGCCGCCCAGGCCAACGCACAGCAGCTCTTCTCAATGAACGAATAATTAGCCTCGTACTGCGTGAACTTCTTGCTTAGATAGTAAATGGCTTGCTCCTTCCTTCCAGAGTCATCGTGTTGCCCCAGAACACACCCTACGGCTCCATCGAGTACAGATAAATACATAATCAAAGGTCGGCCTGGTTTGGGCGGCACTAAGACTGGTGGATGCAACAAATAATCTTTAATCTTGTCGAAAGCCTGCTGGCACTCCTCATTCCAATACAACGGTACATTCTTTCTTAATAATTTGAACAATGGCTCGCATGTGGCAGTTAATTGGCCGATGAACCTCCCGATGAAATTGATCTTCCCTAAGAAGCTTTTCACGTCCTTCTGAGTTTTCGGCACTGGCATATCTCGAATTGCTTTGATTTTCGCCGGATCTATTTCTATGCCCTTCTTGCTAACAATGAATCCCAACAGCTTACCCGCAGGTGCTCCAAAGGCGCATTTCGCAGGATTTAACTTCAAATTGTACTTCCGCAATCTTTCGAATAACTTCTTCAAATCAACCAAATGATCCTCTGCCCTCTTAGACTTGATTATGATGTCATCCACATAGACCTCCATCTCCCGGTGGATCATATCATGAAATAGGGTTGTCATGGTCCTCTGATACGTTACTCCAGCATTCTTTAAACCGAAAGGCATGACTCGGTAGCAAAAGGTACCCCAAGGGGTAATGAAAGCAGTTTTCTCCCTATCCTCTTCTGCCATCAAAATTTGGTGGTAGCCAGCAAAACAATCGCAAAAGGATTCAATCTCATGTCCGGCAGTATTGTCTAAGAGAATGTGAATGTTTGGTAGAGGGAAATCATCTTTAGGACTGGCTTTATTAAGGTCTCTATAATCAACGCAAATTCGCACCTCTCCATTCTTTTTTGGAACAGGGACTGGATTCGAAAGCCAAATTGGGTAATGGGAAACAATGATAATGTTGGTTTTGAGTTATTTTTCAATTTGCTCTTTTATTTTGAGGCTCATATCTGGTTTGAATTTTCTGGGTTTTTGCTTTACGGGTGGAAAAGAAGGGTCTGTGGGTAACCTATGCACTACCACGTCAGTTGAAATGCCAGTCATATCATCATAGGACCACGCAAATACATCCTGGAACATGGTCAAGAATTCAAGCATCTCATTTTTCTGTCTTTCACTCAAATGAATACTAATTTGCACCTCCTTAACTTCATCCTCAGTGCCAATGTTAACCTTTTCTGTTTCTTCCAGGTTCGGTTTTGGTTTTTCCTCATATTGTTCAAGGTCCTTTGCAAAAGAATCGAATACCTCCTCATTATCACTCTCGCTTTGGAGTTTGGATTCACAGACCTCCAAGTCATGAGTGATATAGAGATTGCCGTTATTGAATTCCAGAATTGTGATATCCAAAGGGTCAAATAATTTTATTTTTGGCCATCTGAAAGAATTAACGAATGTGGGATAATAAGCAGATAAGCATACAACAAACAAATGAACAAGCAATATAAATATAAACAAGCGAATAAACAACACAACATGACAAGAAAAACTTGTGCACTTTCTATAAAGCCTTTGATTGAAAGCAAATGGAAATGAAAACTTAACAATATTTACATGTGCAAGTGTTAGTCAAAAGTAAAATTGTTTTCATTGGCTATTTACAGATGCAAAAGTATTTTCATGAATTCACATGAATGATAAACCCCTTTCAGTTTACCGAAACTCCTTTCGAATGGGCAGAGCCTCGGCTGTCCAGTTGGGAATTGATCCATCGAGGATGTCAGGAAATTCAGCTTCGCTCGGAACACTATCTTCAAATGTTGCCCCAACGAACAATTGGGCCAAACTTGCTTCAATTTCGTCAACTGGGTTGATTTCTGACATGATCACCTCGGCTGGTCGTGGGAAAGTATATTGCAGGGGTGGAATGTCAAGAGCCCTTTGCCTTCCTTCCTTCTCCGCTTTCTTGCGCTCCTTCATCTCTCTAATGTCCTTAGCAGTTGGTCGGAAACCCAAACCAAACGAATCATTTTTCTCCACAATCTCCACTGGCTTTAAAATTCCTTGCAGATCTCGTCCCAGCCCTTTGTCAAATTCATAGCCTCCGCGGATCATCTCCTTAGCCATCATGACACTGGCCCTTGATAGAGCTTGCTCCTCCTTTGTTATCCAACTGACGGAGACAATATCAGATGTGCTATGAGGGGTCACTGTGGAGCTTCGGCTACCCTCTTCTTTGGACTCGGAATCGGTGATTACAAGGCAATCCTCTTCGGCAAATATAGTTATCAGCTTGTCATTTACTACAAATTTCAGCAATTGATGCAATGAAGAAGGCACCGCCCCAGACTTGTGAATCCATGGCCTGCCAAGCAAAACGTTGTAAACACTAGGAAAGTGCATGACTTGGCAGGTTATTTGAAACTGGGCGGGCCCCATTTCAACTACTAAATCAATTTCTCCTATTGGCTCTCTTTGCGCTCCATCAAAACCTCGGACTATGGTCCCTGAAGGCCTCAGCTAGACGTCTTGCAATCCTAGCTTTTCCAAGGTGTTCCAGGGACAGATATTAAGAGCGGATCCATTGTCAATCAATACCTTCGGCAGCATTTTTCCGTTGCACCTCACAACTATGTACAGGGCCTTGTTATGTCCAATGCCTTCCGCCGGCAATTCCTCGTCAGAGAAAGTGATTTGTTTGGTGAATAATACGTTCCCAACCACATGTGAGAAATTATCAACTGAAATGTCCTTAGGGATTTGAGCTTTGGTCAACAACTCGAT
This sequence comes from Coffea eugenioides, assembly GCF_003713205.1. Classification (NCBI taxonomy): domain Eukaryota; kingdom Viridiplantae; phylum Streptophyta; class Magnoliopsida; order Gentianales; family Rubiaceae; genus Coffea; species Coffea eugenioides. The sequence goes on from NW_020861444.1 coordinate 49,278, forward strand.
CAGCGCGTCCCTATGCCTATCTGAAGAAAAGAGTAAATCTAACATGGATATCTGGGCAGGCGACTTGCTCAGCTTTTCAACTACATTGTACTCACTTCTCTGAAGTCTCTTAAGGAAATCCAAGGCTTCTCTCTCGGTGATTGTTGGTTTAACGGGCGGCTCGGAGTTATTTGCTGGAATCGGAATGGCAGTTTCAAACGGACTAGCAGTCTTCCCCGATCTGGTAACCACTGACACTTCCTTCTTTGCAATTGACTTCTCCCCAATCTGTATGACAGGTTCATCGTAATTCCATGGCACTTGCTGCAGACTTAAAACAGGTTCTTGCTTCGGGAATTCGATGAATACTGGCTCTAAAGCCTCACTCTCAGTTGGCGTGAGATCCAAGATAAAAGGCTTTTTATCTTCTTCGGATGGTAACTCTATGACAAATGGCTGGTCTGTGATCCCAAACACCTCAGCTTCCCTAGCCATCTCTTTGACTTGTTCCACGTACTCCGTGTCATCCAGAATGACCCCAATGGTATTAACGTGTTCCGGCAAGGGGTTCCTATTTACATTCGGCCCTTGTGTCTCCCTCTTTCTAATTACAATTTCTCCAGATTCAATCATATCTTGAACTTTATGCTTAAGAGCCTTGCAGTCCAAAGTGGAATGTCCGGGTGCCCCCGAGTGATAAGCACAGACAGCTTGCGGGTTATACCAAGCGGGCATACCATATGGATAGGTAGGAGGGGGTACCATACCAATTTTCCCGGCGGCCTTGAGCTGTTCGTACAGTTGGTCAATGGGCCTGACTAAGTTGGTAAAAACTCGAGATCGGCCGGGATTTTGTATTTCATGGGTTTGAGGATGGTTGTAGTTCTGTTTGTTTGGCGGAACAGGTCTGGGATTATAAGGAGGGCGAGGTCTAGTTTGGAAGTTAGGTGGAGAAATATGGAATGGTGTTGTGGGTGTGTTTGGATAATTTGGTCGGGATCGATGATGGTTAATGGTAGTACGATAGACAGGTCGAGGGTGTGACTGGTGTGAGTAATGGGATGGATAAGTGGGGTATTGTCGGTACCTAGGTCGGAAAGAAGGGCTTTGGTTCCAAACAAATGAAGTTTCCTCCTCTTTCTTCTCGAACTGGGATTTCTTACTACTATCGCCTTGATTTTGCATCGCTTCCAATTGTGATTTCAGAGCTGACACATTAACAATCTTTCCTGCTCTCACAAACTCATCATACTCTTCCAATTTATTAACAATTTCTGCGAAGGAACATCCAGTCATGCGAAAAATCTCCTCAAAATAGGGCGGGTCATGAGCTTTAATAAATGTACGCACAATTTCATCTTCAGTCATGGAGGGTTCCACCTTGGCAGCCAATTTTCTCCATCTTTTTGCATACGTCTTGTGATCCTCAGATGGTTTCCTTTTAGTTCTTTCCAGTGTAGTCCTTGTTGGAGCCAAATCGCAATTGTATTCGTATTGCCTTATAAAAACGGTTGATAAGTCCAACCATGTTCTCATGTCCTCGGGCTTCAAATTGGAATACCAGTCCAGTGCATCGCCTTCTAAGCTTTCAGGAAACAAACGAACTGGCAGATTCTCATCATCCATTGGCTTGCCCAACTTGTTGGCAAACATTCGGAGATGCGTCTTGGGGTTGCCTGTTCCGTCATACTTGCTAAATTTGGGTGCTTTAAAACCCACAGGTAGTTGCATGTCAGGAAACAAGCATAACTCGTTATAATCCAAGCTCTCTTGTTTGCTCAAACCCTGACTCTTTCTCATGAATTCATCAAACCGATCCAACCTTTTTAGCAAATTCTTGTCAATTGGTGCAGAGGATCCCCCAGCTTCAACTTTCCATTGGATAGCGGTATCCAGCGTGAATGGTTCAGCAGTGAAATTGTAATATGGCTTTTGGGATTCAAGCGGCCTGTTCAGATTTACAGATGGATGATTTTGGGGAATTTGGAGGTGAGGAGGATTGGCTTGGGTAGTGGGCGCGTGGGTATGCGGTAGGTCATGAGTGAAATAAGTAAAAGTTTCTTTATGCGGATTTGCAAAATGTGGAGTAAAGGAGGTTTGAGTACAGGGTAAAAGTATTGGTTCAGTTGGATTGGCAGGTAAGGGTTCCCGCTGGATACCGCCGCTGCTCCCAGTGACTAGCTGATCAATTACACGTCGTTGTGCGGTCATTTCCATATTCAGTTCATTGAACCTGTTTAGCACTTCGCTCAGTTGAGCTCCCAGATTCACCAAGTCAGTTGATGATGTCGTTACAGGCCTATCAGACGATTCCGGATATGTACTCATATTTACACGATTTCTCAAAATCCGGCTATGTGAACGTGTAATGATGGGGCTTTGTAGCTATATTTCAAAAACACCTGACATTTTAGAAAACCCTATTTAGCATCATCTTTTGATCGACTTTTAGCAAAACAAGAAAAGAAAGAAAAGAAAAGAAAAAAACACGAGTTAGTATATATTGAGATAATTCGGATGCATGCCCTATTGGGGGACCCTTTTTATGCCAAGGGTAAGCCTAGCATGAAAATGCAATCCTCTGGGGCAGGCACTATACAATACCTGATGAACCCGACCAACTTATTGAGTGAAAAAATAATTTAAAAAAATTTGACCAATTGGAGTGAGAAGAGACATTTGTCCAAAAAATGAGGACAAAGTCCGAATGAATTGCTTGCTTTGATCAACACAAAATGATGTGTAATAGGGCCTACTCTTGAAAGGATTACGATGTCTCGACTAGGTTTTCAGTGAACCTTAGATCGAAACCCTAACAAAGAACAAACGGGTCAAATGGATTGGATAAAACTGATGATTTATTCAAAATTGACTAGATCACCCAAAAAAATAGGTAAACTGATCAAATGAATTGAATGAAATTTGATTTATTCAAAATTGATTGGATCACCCTAAAAAGGGGTAAATTGGTCAAATAAATGAAAATGACGATTTATTAAAAATGACCGAATTGTCCTAAAAATGAATGAATTGACCAAATAGATTGAATGAATTTGATGGATAATTTGATTAAATGAATTGAATGGAAATGAGAGTTTATTGAATTGGCTACCTATTGGTAGTTTCAAAAAATTCATTGCGATGCATCAGTCTATGAGCCTTATAAAATCAAGATTTGGCCTCGATTATATTTATCGTCTCAACAATGTGAAATTTTTGTGAATTTCTCCAAATTAATATCTTTTGCGCAGGGGAATTTTACCAAATATGTTAAAATGGCCAAAAAATGATTGTTAGATACTCATATTCCAAAGATCGTGCTATGAAAATGATCGGATCCTACCTTACCTTGTGCACTACCCCTTTGGATGGTACAAAAAATATAAACGTGCAAGTCTCATTGGATTACATATCCGAGACACAAGGCGGCTTATTCCTAATCATGGGATCCCCTAAATGGCATTCCCTCTAAGATTTATGCATGATGCCAATTTATCAAAGTGACTAAATATGCAGTATAGAAATGAAACATGACCTAAAAGAACCCCTTTTGTGCACCGGGGTGAGCCTAAAATGAAATGTATTCATGCTGCAAATGCGAAGCATTGAATTTAAATGTGTCACATCAATTAGGGTAGGCTCCTAAAGAGTACTATGCCAGAACTCTTATTTCTAAGGTTTGTGAATGCAGTGGAGACAAAAATCAAGAAAAGTTAGTTCAATCAGATAAATTCACATAACACATTGTAGCAAAATAATACACAGAGATAAAACAATAAAAAGAAAAAAGAGGGATTGGATCCCTCCCCTCGTGAATAGTGTCCCTAATAGGGTAAGGCAGACTCTACCCTATGTAAACTATCATGGATGCATGAGGGATTAGCTTACTAATGCATCTAGACTCGATAGGTTTTAGGTCCCCGAGCCTTCAGACTTGAAAACCAAAGGTCATCAACCCCAAGGTTCTTTGTCGGTGGCTCGAGCGATTCCCCAGACATTGCTACGCGCACGTCGTGCCACGGCCACATGTCCAAGTGAATCTATCAAAAATCCTCAATTTTCGACTAAAAGCTAAAGGCTATCAACCCAAAGCTTAAAATGAAAGATTGAGTGACCCCTCGGATCATGCTACGCACACGTCGTGTCGCGCTCACACGTCCAAGTGGGTCGCCTAATCCTAACAGGGAAGAGTGGCGTGACAAGCCACTAAAAGAAAAATAAATAAGGGATAAAAAATAAAACGTATGCACGTATGCCAGTGCTCGATTTGGAGTGGAGGGATCGAGAACCAATCACGAGACTCTAAGGTAATATCCCCCACCCAAATGCAAATCGCGATACGAATAAATAGATAAATGAACCATTCATCACATACACGCAAGATGAGAAACGATTACGAGTGTGAAACGCAAAACATCCTAAAAAAGAAAAATGCAACCTAAACATCCAAATATGATAAGTAAAAGGGTTAAAAAGAGAAAAGAACAACTAAACCAAGTGCTTGGACTCTCTTACGTCCCCAGTGGAGTCGCCAAGTTGTCGCGCCCCATTTTTCGCGCATGTGTATGTGAAATGGGTACGACCCTCGTCGAGGCTTCTCTGCTGGGTACGACCCTCAAGCCGTTTGTGCTTATCATTCTGAAGCACCCGGTCACTCGACTGGTAACTGTTGGGTATTGAAGCATAAGATCCAGGATATGATTGAAGCAGGAGATATAGTGTTAAAGAAGAGGGAAGAACAAGGATCGAGCACAAGTACAAATCCCTTTCCCGAACACAAAGACACCTGTGAAGCATTTACCCCCGATGAGGAAACTTGAAAATCCCGAACTAGTGAGATCACTCCCTCTCGAAGGGAGTTTCGATAAATTTGGGGAATTGTTTTTTATTAAATCCATGAAAATTGTTCATGCACGTGTCTTTTGCTTAACCATGTTTTTTGTAAATATTTTCAATCAAGTGACTTTTGAAGACACGTTTCGATCTTTATCTTAAAATGCAATAAAATGTACAATTTTATACATACTGTGTTACTTACGCATTCTTTTCAGATGGTCACGAATAAAATCCCCTGACCCTTTGGATATCACTGTTCCGAAATTTGATGCCAGCCATCTAGATTCTCACGAATGTGAATTTGAATTTCAAAATGAGAGGAGTAGTGAAGAGACATCCGAAAATGTTTTAAAGAGGCCCGAATGGTATAAGGAGGAACTCAGACCAAATGGGGATCAAGATGAAGGAAATAAAATTAGTGGTCACTTGAATAAAAAGTAGAAAAAGGAGGCTGATGGAAAGTAGCGTCAAGAACAATAATTTCTAGTTGAGAAGAAGCAACCAAATACAGTCAAAAGGAGCGACCTGTGCTTACAATAAACGAGACAGCGTGACTACTCAGAAAAGAGACAAAATGTTGAAGCAGCTGTTGTCAGTGCAAGATTGGAAGGGGTTTGTTGTCAAAAAAAAAATGATGAGAAAAGTGAAAATGAAAAAAGAAAAAGAAAAAGGAAGAGTATTGTCTGGCGGATCGCTTATGTTTCACAGATATGGATGAAGAGGAGTCTTCCTCAGTCAATTAATTCAGATACATGCAAGAAATTTCGCATTGATGGAAGTTTCCTTTCAGAGTTAATATAAGGAACAGAATAAAAGTCAGGCCGTCTTCCTTTCCCATTGAGACATTTTTTATCCCTAGTTATCCCTTTTGAATTTTCAGAATAAATCATTTCGTTTGGCAACCCCGGAGGATCGCAAACCCCACACTGGGGCAAATTTAGTTTTGAAAAAGGAAAAAAAAAACCCATAGGGCAAATTCAAATTTTGAAAAGGAAAAAAAAAGGGATTGAAGAAAAGAAACCTCAGTTAAATAGCTGGGGCAAATTTTTGAAAGTTTCAAAAGAAGCGCAGAAAGGAAAAAAAAAAAAAAGGAAATGAAAAAAAAGAGAGCCTTAGTTAAGAATAAATTGGGGCAAGTCTTGATTTAACCCTAATATAGGGTTGATGCAACAATGCGATCTCAGATCATTTGAACCACTTTTGAAATCAACTTTCAAGCCTTAACTTTTCTAAGCACCTCACCTGACCCCAGTATAAAAGCCAAAAGTCCTGACTTCTGTTCTTTGCAATATCTCTGTCAAGAAATTTTCTAATTAATTGGCAAGTGATGTTCATATACTGATGCCAATATTTTTTAGATGTATTTCTGAATTGATTAGGTGTGAGATCGACACGACTCATCATGTGAAAACCTGCAAGGACGCCTTTTTTAAAAAAAAAAAAAATCAAAAAAAAAGAAAAAGAAAAAGAAAAAGAAAAACAAAAGGATGGAGGGTAATTTTGGTGGAAACCCGAAATGACGCTGAGGTAGGGTTGCACAAAGAAAGCAAAGGTGATTCAATTCATTGGAATTCTTTTTTTACATCGTGGTTTTTCTGCTGGCATTGAATTTTGGACGGATGATATCCAAAAGGGTCAAACGGGGCACTTTGTTAGAGGTCAAAATATTTTGGTCATCAACATAGATTGCTGGATTTGTGATTCATTTTTCTAAATTCATCTTTTTCTTTCAATACGAGTCGATGGTTATTTTTTTACATTACTTTGGTTTGTGACATTTTTGTATAAAAATTCTTTGGGTGTTACATAGTTTCATTTGTCTCATTGGACTTTTTCAAATGACAATTCCCTCGATTTATCGAAAGGTGCATATCTATAAGTTTTCATGTTAAGTTAGCATTGGAAGCTAAGACGACCGGGATGCAATTTGCGGTGTAAGGTCGGGTTTTGCAGCGTCAAGGGAAAACATCAAAATACTCATGTTTACACATTTCTCGAAAGTCGGACAGATCGAATAGTGGTGGCATTATTTTGATTGTTTCACATAGCAAAATTGGAAGAATTATTTTTGTAATTAAGTCATGGAAAGTCACCCAATAATCAAACATCCAGGGTTCAAATAGAAGAGGAAGTACGAATCAAGACTTTAAGAAGAAGCAATGATGACACAATGCAAAGCAAATGATTGGTTGTACAAAAATGATTCAAACTGGGGCAATTTTTTGAAAAGGTTTTTCAGGTAAGTATTCAAGAACTTTTTCATGCAATAACGTGTGTTACGTTTTTTTCACATCCGTTAGCATCGGGTTCAACCCACTAACATGTCTTTTATCACCGTTAGCATCGAGTACAACTCACTAACGCGTGTTTTATTTTTTCACATCCGTTAGCATCGGGTCCAACCCACTAACGTGCCTTTTATCACCGTTAGCATCGAGTACAATTCACTAACGCGTGTTTTATTTTTTCACATCCGTTAGCATCGGGTCCAACCCACTAACGTGCCTTTTATCACCGTTAGCATCGAGTATGACTCACTAACGCGTGTTTTATTTTTTCACATCCGTTAGCATCGGGTCCAACCCACTAACATGTCTTTTATCACCGTTAGCATCGAGTACAACTCACTAACGCGTGTTTTACTTTTTCATATCCGTTAGCATCGAGTACAACTCACTAACGTGTGTTTTACTTTTTCATATCCGTTAGCATCGAGTATGACTCACTAACGTGTGCTATTTTTTGTCTACTGCGCGATTAGCATCGGGTCCAACCACTAACATGATTTTTTTATCACCGTTAGCATTGAGAATTTGACTCACTAACGTGTGTTTTTTTTCACATCGTTAGCATCGGGTCAACCACTAACATGTCTTTTATCACCGTTAGCATTGAGATTTGACTCACTAACGTGTGCTATTTTTTTCACATCCGTTAGCATTGGGTCCAACCCACTAACGTGTCTTTCATCACCGTTAGCATCGAGTATTGACTCACTAACGTGTGTTATGTTTTTTTTCACATCCGTTAGCATCGGGTTCAACCCACTAACGTGTCTTTTGTATATCATGTTGGGATTCAGCAGGTTTGGGTGTTATCCCACTGACCGTTTTATTTTATTGGATTCGGGTTTTATCCCACCAATCTGTTATTTCTTGACAATTTAATTTCCTGTTGGTGAGTCTCAGCGTCCACCGCGCACCCTTCTATCTCCCATTCTTGACAAATTTAAATTCCTGTTGGAGCGTAATCGCGTCCCTCCGCGCATCAATTTAATTTCCTGTTGGTGAGTCTCAGCGTCCACCGCGCACCCTTCTACCTCCCTTTCTTGACAAATTTAATTTAATTTTCTGTTGGTGAGTCTCAGCG
>NW_020861445.1:0-40131 GCF_003713205.1 Coffea eugenioides
TTATGCAACAAACAACACCAAAAGGTTAATAGTACCAAAACCTGCAAACACCATGGATATCTCGGTCCTTTACATGCAATCCTGTTTGCTCGAAGATCCAGGCAAGTTTTGCTGCCAATCTAGCTTCTTCCTGTAAAGAAACATATCAGAAGTCATGAATCTATCATGCAAAAGACCATAATGCACATTCTTCCCATATAAGACAAATGCAGGTGACTGAAAATTCAATTACACTTTGGTTTTTCTTTTTGTCAAGTCAACACACAACAAGAACAAAATGGATACTTTATGAACATGTGACCAACCAAATTAGATCTTCAAAAAAATAAAAAGGAGTAAGTCAAAAAACAATGCATTGATTATATAGTAGAACTCTGTGTAATTTTGATGTCATTGTAAACCCTGCCTTTTGTCATTGTGAGGTTAATAGCAAAGAAAACCTTCAACACTTACCATATCTAGATCATTTTGTATAGTCTACAGAGAGCAGAAGTGGATAAAGGTTTCTGCAACACACTTCAGATATAGACAAAAAGAAAATACCACCAAAGAAAGGAATAAAACCATACCTGATCTGGGTCTAGCTGGAGAAATGCGCTTAGAGAATGACCAATATTCTCAAATATCTTAAACAACAGTAAGATCATCTTCATACGAGCCTTCATATCCTTCCATTCTTGCAGGAGCTCATTGTCAACATCAGAGTACAATGATCTCTTTTGAAGAATATCTATTCTTGAAATCTTGCATGCAACAAATTTTGTGATGTCAGACTGTTCTCCAGCTAAAGGAAGGCCATGCATTTCCTTAGTGACATTTAGAGGCATAAGCTTTTGATGAGCTACTAACAAAAGGGCAGCTACATCAACAAGTTTGCCTGGCTTAGTATATTTGAAAAATTGCTCCCTAATCTCATTTGTATGCTGTGCAAGCAATCTCAAGACTTCCATACTTCTACGCTGCCAGAAGAAGTTTTCTTCGATGAATAAGGCAAAACCAAGGGTTGGGGGGGGGGGGGGGGGAATTTATAACTACCCATAAGGCAAATCCAGAAAAGTTAAAAAATGCCCCAAGAAGCACCGGATGATAATTCAGAAAGAACCTTTTCGCCTCTCAAAAGACCGAAGAAGAGACTGAAAATTGATTCTTGTCTAGTCCAACCATTCAATTGTATTCCACTCCTGTGCAAATAGACAAGCAACAAGGTAATTGCGAAAAGATTAGTTTGACAGACCTCAAAGGCAATAATAGGTAAGGATGGCAATGGGGGCGGGTGCCTGCGGGGGGACTAGGGGGGGTTGGGGCGAGGGCGGGGGAATTTCTCCCCCCCCCGCCCCGCCACCCGCTTTAAAAAAATAAATGTATAAAATATATATGTATATGATTATATATATAATATATAATTTAATTAGTTACAAACTTATGATAATGATATTATTAGTCATATGTATTATATAATATATATTAGTATATGTAATATAATTGATATTATCAATTATGCTAATAATTATATATGTGTACTAATACAAATTATTAATTGGTTATACTAAATTTACTAATACATTTATACTAAATCCCTAATTACACTTAATACAATAACATTTTTTTCTCAAAAAAAAGCACAAGCACAACAATGAATTAGTGATTATATTTGTGCCAAAAATGAAAACTTGACTATTTTAGTTATATTTATTTCATCATGTTGGATTGTATTCAAATAACTTTTGTTTGATTGTTTTTATAAGTTTCAATTGTGAAATTTCAATGAATAATAATTTGGTAATATGTTGATATTTTAGTACTTGATTATTTGCTAAAATTCAACTATAATAAAATTATATAACAAATTTTTATTAAGCCCACAGGGACACCCGTGGAGGGAAGCGGGGCGGGGACGGGGACGGGGGATGGGGCTGGGGCTGGGGCGGGGGGAATTTGTAGGCAGCTCAAATCAGCCCAAATCCCCGCCCGTTGCCATCCTTAGACAACACAAGGCATTCACCATAATGAATTTGGTGAGCAAGTTCTATTGCAGCAACAATAGCATGGAGAACATAGGGGCAAACATTGCAGTAACTAGAACAAGGTGATCCAGTCCATATTACGAATTGTAAAAAAGAATGGTAACTGAACAGTAACTGTTCTCAGCTAATTAGTGCAACTACTGATTAAGGCAAGAAAGAAAATTTAACATTGCAAGAAAAGATCGAGTTGACATATACCTTACAGATAAAAGGGCAACATCTATTGGCAGCATATCCTTCATATGATAAAAATCACTTTCACACATATAATTTGCTCCCTCTGCATCCCCATTAGCCAGCAACCACTTAGTTATTCCAACAGATGAAAAATAAGCTGCCAAATGCAAAAGAGGAGGTCTGCTACAACCCGAAAACGACTCATGGTTACGTAAACAAAATTTGGTTCCAGTTTCTCCATTGATCACAGCAGCAAAACATTTCGAAGAATCGAATGCAAACATCTGTTCCAAAATCCAACCCGGCACGTCTTTTGTGCTTTCATAATTCTCGTTTATCAGAGGGACAAATTCATCCTTGTCATCATGCAAGAGTGCACGCTCAATCATTTCATCCAGAGTCAAAGATCTGCAAACATGCTGAACCTCGCCATGCTCCTCCCCATGCTTCCCATATTCAAATGTCGAAATCTTCTCCTCTATCCGGTAATAGTTATAGAACAAAGTCAAAGATTTCCCCTTCTCCAACTCATTATTATTAAGCCAAATAGGCTGCTTTTTAGGCAGACGAGGGAAAAAGAAAAAGCAAAAGGCAGCAAAGATGTTAGTATACAATTTCTTTTACAAAAAAAGAAATAAAAAAAAATCTCTATGCTAGCACTAATCCTGATCTCCAGCGTCCAAAAATTTCTAACTCTTCGTCTCGTTATTGCAGCCCGGGGAAAAGCAGAAAGAGAAAAATTTTACCACCAGAAAACGACGTTCCCTACAACGACAGACATCCCCTTTAATTTCTTCTCTCACTGGATTCTTTTTCTTCTTTTTTGACTTGGTAACTCTTCAACAAAAGGTTTCATTAGCTCAGAAGCTCTAGAGTTAGCAAAAAGATCCCATTTTTTTTAGGTTTGAAGTAGGCAAATGACAACAACCGATTTGTCTGGAAGTGCTATGTCCGCTCTAGATCTCACTCAAATCGAACAAATCTTTAACATAGAAGAGAAGCTGAAATCTTATAATGCGATTCACCATATTTTACTCCATTACAACCTAAATATTTAAGAACAAGTTAACAATACAAACAGACTTATTAGGATACAAATAGCCGAACTTTTGCTCTGAAACGAAATGCTTGTTACATCAAGTACTAGGTTGTAGTGTTCTTTTCTCTACTCCAAACTTTATAAATTTCTTTTCATTTATCTGTAAACTCAGTAAACGAATCCGACAAACAGATCGATTAAAAGAAGACTCTAAAAACAGAATGTAAAATACATAAAAGAACAGGTTGTTACCGCTTCCATCCTCACACTGGCAAGTCCTCTCCGGCCTCCACACCCGGTGCCGCCGTAGTATAAAAAAAAAAGATAAACACTAAGGATAATAAAGGGTAAGAAGGAAGCCCAGCGTAAGAAAACACAACAGCAACAAAAGAGGCCGTGGAAGCTATCAAAAAACTTTTCAGGCATGATCACATTCAGACCCCGTATATTTTGACCAATTAAACATTTCGCCCCAAAGGTTTGAAATACTACTGATAAGTATAAACAGATGCAATATTATTCAAAATTATAATTTATAAGGGAAAATCGCCAATTTAGTCCCTAAATATTTTCACTAACGCCAATTTGGTCCTTTAAAGTTTTTTACTATGAAATTAGTCCTCAAAGTAAAATATATACGTCAATTAAGGACCTGCGTCGTAGCGCCGCCGCAAACTTGTCTCTTATTGAAGTAGACGGCGGTCCATTCAAGGGCTTTTTGGGCATTTCATGCACTCTCTCAAAAGTTTTCCTAATTTCGGCATATGTTGGACGCAAACCAATTTTCTATCTCGAATTGAGCTCATGATCTCCTTCTGTCCTTTGACAGCATTTTCATAGCTCTGCAGAAGAGAATCAATCTACTTCCCCATTGATCCCAGAGGGATGGAAGTAGCAGCAGCAAGGACGGCCGCAACAGGAGGAACAGCCATAGCAGCAGCCATGACTGAACATATAAGAACAGCAGCAAATGCGGCAACAAAGATAATGCTCGACAATTTTCTCCAAGCATGGATGTACTTAAGCTTTTATCAAGCTTAGTCTTTCGCATTTACAGCTTCTCAAGCATCAGAATTTGGGCATGGGAAATTTCACTAGGCTTGACAACTGGATTAGAGGCCATGGCTACTAACTTTTGGGCAACTGGGCATATCCAGTTGGGCAAACTTCCCCATTTTTGGGCAACTGGGCAACTAGATTAGTCACCAAATTTGAAAGACTAAGCTTCTAATCCAGTTGTTTCTCTTGCAAAAATAGATATTGAAATTTTTCTGGGAGAAACAACATATGAAGAAGATTTTTTTACCTTTCATAACAGGGTAAGTTCATTGGAACAAATCTCTGAGTAATTCAATTGGTTGTAAAGATAAAAGGCGGGGAAAAATCCCAAAAGAAAAAGAAAAAGGCTTCCATCTGAAAACTCATATCAACCACCGAGAATCAACAATGGTTCTAATCGTCTTTAGTCCTCATAATTAGGAACCGTTTCAAGTAAATCAGAGCTTTAATCCTTTGTCTGAATTCCAAATCCACTCACTTCAATTGATAGAGTAGCTATAGAAGACCCATGGGCGGAGAGAGACAGATGAGGAATTTCGGCAAAAGCTCCAAGACAAATGTGAAGGCCGGCAACGGTCAGGAGATCAGGAGAGACAGGAAATCGGGTACAGGCATGAATGGATTGCCGAAGAAAGGTGGCAATGGCGGCAAGTTCACGTGGTCCGGTGACTGTTACTCCGATGCTGAGCTAGGACGGATCCACAAAGAAGCTGTCGCCGTAAATGATCCCAACTATGAAGATCCTATTAAGAACGAAGACTGAAGATCATAAATATCATCGTCGTTGTCATCGGCTGTGATTATGAAATGTTGATCTTTTGATTTATTTGTTTTTTAAGAACTTGGAGATGTAAATACGCCTTTGATTATACCTAGGTATATGAATCTATGGTGATCTGTGATTTACCCTATTAAACAAAAAAAAAAAAAAGAATTCCAATCCGATCTTCACCAACCCAGAAACTGATCTTCCGACTTGAAAATTCCTGCAATCTCCCCTGTCGAACAACATTCAGTAAAAAAAGACGAGCTTAAATTGCCAAAGATTCATACAAGAAAATCCACGAAAATCAAATTTCCAATACCATCACTAACCTCCAAAGCTTCAGGATCAGACAGAAAAATCAGATTTCTAAGGAAACTCAAATCCCAGTCCAAAGAATTCTTCTGAAAACAACTCCAATTCCTCTTGAATATCCAGTTGCCCATATTTCACCAGGCTTCTCAAGCCCAAATTTCGCAATTTCACCGGGCTTCTTACTCATAGGACTTCCTTCTAAGAATTCATGGCATGAAGTGCCCAAAAAGCCCCTGAATGGACTGCCGTCTACTTCAATAAGAGACAAGTTTGCGGCGGCGCAACGACGCAGGTCCTTAATTGACGTATATATTTTACTTTGAGGACTAATTTCATAGTAAAAAACTTTAAGGGACCAAATTAGCGTTAGTGAAAATATTTAGGGACTAAATTGGCGATTTTCCCAATTTATAATCACCTAAAATAACGAACCATGAACAGGCCGTGCGGCACAGCTAGGTTGTTGCAAAATGCCGCACATTAAAGTTCTATCAGTAATGGGAAGCCCAGGGCCAACAGAAGTATCCAAGACCATAACTCTAGCTAAAGATGCTACCGATCTTAACTAAATTGCGTTCGGCCGACAGTCAAAAAGATAAGAAAGCCTGTCCAAGAAAAAGGTCCGCCAGAACCCCCAAAAAAAAAAAAAGTACTAGCCTTTAGTCTTTACTGATAGGGTTTCAAGGTTGCCAATTTACTAGCGTCTGCTAGAAGACGGATTTTGGCCGGAGCTCTGGAAGCCGGAACAATGGATGAGAAAAAGGTGACAGCTTTGCTCGAGTTTTGTTGATTACTTATGTTAATTGCGCTGAATATTCTGTCCTGTATTTGTTTGGAGAACTTGCAGTGTAATTATGAGAATGTGAAACATATCCACAATGTTAGATTTTGGAGCCAAAAACACCTTATTTCTTCGTCCAGCTTTTCTTCTTATTTCTTCACACTTACATGGGAACCAGTCAGAAATCTGTTGTTTTTACAAATGGCTTCCCGACCTTACCCCTTCATTTCATTGTAAACCCTTCATGTTGTTCCCAAAGTTGATAGGAAGACTACATTTCCCCTACCTGGTTTGCATATGGTACTAAACAGTTTGGGGTAGGGTGCAACAGAGTGCTGAATAAGCTAGTATTTCACAGATTCATTTTATCCACTGAACTTTTTTGTTCAATAAATTAGTTTTCAAAAGCATCTCTTCACCCACTGAACCGTTTTTGGTTTTCCTTTCGGTGTGTCAGTTCAACACCTATTGAACTTCTAAATGTGCTCTATTCCGGTTATACTTCTGTAGTGCGTCTTTTATCTCAAAGGAATTAGCTATCAAAAATTAACGGAGCAGTACAGTTGTCTCTGAGATCAGGGCGAATAACAAATGGAATGACCTAGATGATTCCAATTTGATTGGGTTCAATGGGTGAATTGGTACCAAAAAAGAGTTTGGGCAGAATGAGCCTTTTGAATAGGTTGGTTGGTACCTGTTAATTTTCCGATCAAAAGTTGACTTTTCTTTTTTAATTCTCGTTTGTGGTATTTATTTTGTTATAGCATTTCATCATTCTACCATCAATTCTTCATCGCAACTACCATGGAGAGCAGCTTCCTTCAATTAGACATCATGATCTCTCCCTCTCTAACACACGCACGCGTTCACATGCACAAATAGAATCCGATAAGAAAAAAAACCACTGTCTTACTATTTAACCATACAGTACTAAAATCCGAAGTTTGGCTGCTCCTTTCTTGGTATGGTAATCTACTTAGCATGGTACTTGATAGCTCCATACTTTCTTACTTCAGACTGGTCAAAAGAAATTAAAAGCAGAGACGTACGCAAAAGTGAACTTATATGTATCATCTGTTAAGGTTCAACATCCAATCAGACATGAGTTTGTTATCAGATCAAGAAGCAAATAGAACTAATCAATCTTATCTTCAGAATTTTGTAAAGGTGCACTTCTTAAACACCTTACAGAAACGCAGTTACCCATTTTGCTCCATGCGGGTGCTGATGAGCCTAGTTGCATAAATTACATCCCTTTGGCCTTTGTTAACTATCGGGGCTTGAGAATAACATCCACTGATTGTTGCATACACTAATCTTTTGCTGCCATAGTAGCTAATTATGCATATCTGGAGTCATGATTTGCTATTTCTGTGGTCAAAGTGATAGAGTCCAATGACGGCAAAGTTCAACTCTTAGCAGTAACAGGCATTTGGAGGCAGCAATGATGATATTTCTTTTAAATTGCACGCTACGCGCTATGCAGCACTAATATGCTAAGAGTTGGTTTTTAGCGGACAAGGTGATGTACATGTGAAGTGTTTAAGATGACCCTCTATGATGTTTCCTTTGTTCTTTTGATTTTTCCAGAACCATCCAACATACTTGGTGGAATTTCCTCTATGCTATCTGATTTGTTTGTTCATGCTAGTTCAACTTGTTTGTGCTTGCCTTTTTTGCAATCCACTTTCCTTTTCCTTGTGATGCCAATTATCTTGAAGATTGCTGATGGAGAATCTTGAAAGTGATCAGGTGAATTGTGATCTGGGACCCATAGCAAATTCCATTGCTGCTGACGACAAGCATAAATTTACGAGCTTGGTTAAAGAACAGCTGAAAAATAGCAAGAATGGGATATGTTCTGTTAGTCTTGGTGAGATGCTTTCCAGGATTTGTTTGCACCGGTCAACTGATTGTGCTAGTGCTCTCCTTGCAGGAGAGACTGGACTCAAAGTAGATATTAATGCAGCACTTATTCGTGGAGGATACCCGTTGCACCTTGCTGCTCATCATCTGTCATTTGAGCTAGCAAAGCTGTTTCTTGAACATGGAGCTCGGACAAATGTAGTTGCTGATGATAAGCTTCCTTTGCAAGTTGCACTTGATGCAATAAGGTTCTTATCTGAAATTTGTTATTTTACGAGGAGTAATCTGGGCATGTACTCTGCGATACTAATTATATACATGCCTCAACTATATAGTTTTTTTTTTTAATGTTCCATAAACATCTGGGAAAAAAGAAATATTTTGTTAGGCTGCACTAATAACATATGGTTAACTTCTTTCATCTATTTTGGTTTTGCTAGTAGATGGTTATCCAATTTTTTACTGAGTTTGATTACCTTAATTTCGATTTAGTAGTTGAAACTGCATTGGATGTAGTTTGCTTAACCATGTTTTGAGCTAAAAAAAACAGAATGGAAGAGGAAGGGAGGGACTGGTTTGGAGTCTTAAATAAGCAATCATTGGGCCTTCCTACATAGTTTGACCATCATAGCTTGAATATTTCATCCATTTCAGCATTTTGTGTTTGAAATGTGCAGAAAGATTTGTGGGTTATTATCATTTATGACCAGAATAATTCTCAGACAAGTCTTCCTGATTTCTGTTTCCTTCAGATTGTGTAAGAATGAGTATTTGATCGTAAGTCTTTATTTTTATGTTTAGGTTTTGAGTGCTGAGTAGTCTGTTTTGGACGTGTTGGTCCTTTCTATGTGCTATACAAAGTAGAGCCAAGTCTCTTTATGTGTTTGATCAATTCAGTCCGGTCCAATTTTTTATAGGGTCTGTCTACCAGGTGCCCAGTGGGCACTCATTAAGATGTACGGTGTTAGATTTTTTGGAAAATTAAGATTAATTAGGGAATGTATATGAACACAAGGGAGGGAAGTAATTGTTAGTGTGTGTATATACGTGGTAGGTTGGGTGGAATTTAGGTGTGTTAGAAAACCTCTTTTATAAACAAGTTAGGAAGACAGACGTTTCTGAAGTTCTATCAATTGCATGTTTCAGACTTGAAACTTGTCAGCGCAAAATAAGTGTACTTAGGCACATGTTTCACAGAAAAAATCACACCTTTCTAGTAGTAACTTCCGTCCAGCACTGATTTTAATGTGTACGATTCCCAGTTCTGTTAGGATTTTATTTCTTTCCAACCTTTAACTTTGAGCTTCTTTCCAGCCGACCAGAAGTTTCTCTCCAGTATGGTTCATGATTCTCTGCTTTGTTTTCATTTTTTATTCTCAATTCTCTCTCATTCTTAGAGGCTCCTGTACTGAAAATAGAACATCTTTGCCCCTTTATGACGTGTGAGACCCTTTTCTCATTGCAAAGTTGAATATGACTCAAATTTTGAAGGTTAATTGACTTCTTAGTTGATATTGGATTTGAACTCACTTTTTCTATTGAAATCATAACTTTGATATGGGATTGATGTTACTGATTTGTTAATCATTTGTTGAAATTTGAGATGTTTTGCTTTGCCCAGTGTTGCATTGATGCTTGAGATTGCATTGTTGTTCTTTTTGGGTGGCTAAAGAAGACTTGAAACTATTTAGTTGCCAGGTGTTACACAACTTACTAGAATCTTGTTTCTCTAAAATGGTTAATTGTACACATACCTGCATGTGATTACTTAAGTAGATGCTCCATTCTACTGAGCCCGTGAAGAGATTAGGAATTTCCAGAACTTTGGTCAACCTTCAGTTAGGGAAACCTTCAAAGAGAGCATTTCTCACATGGATGTAGGTCCTTTTCTTTTGCATTTTTTTCTTTTTATTTTTTTCCAAATGTTAACTATCTAATACAAAAAATCTAGGGTTTTATTGGAGTTGAGTGGGGATGTCTTTTTTCGTAGATTTTGGATTCCTGGAGAGCTAGTTGGCTGGATTTAAATTTTTCTGTCATAGAGGATCAGTTTCTGCACGATATTGTACTGTTACTTTTCTAAGAAATACTACCCCATACATGTTAGCATGACAAGCATATTTGGGAAGATACTGACGGTTATTCACTGTGCTTTGAATACTTTCACCCACATCCTATGCCTTAGAAAATTAGTGGATCAAAGAATCACACTGAGACATGTTTACCCATCCTCCTCTGAAATCTGAAGAGTCAGTGATCGCATCTCCACATCCTCGGTTCTTCTTGGGAGGAAAACCCATAACTATGAAGTCAAATCTCCACCCAACAATTGCGTAATGTAGTTTAGTGACTCATCCCCTGTTCAAATGGCTTCTATGAGTTTGTGTTCTATCTTTATGATGAAAGGGACATTTTTTGTCAAGCTACACACTCTTTGAAAACCTATGCTTGCATACATTTGACAAATATGTTTATGCTCAATAACACACGTCACCTATGTTTCTGGCCTAGGAGTCTATTCATCTATTAAATGATTTTATATACCTGATCTTAGCTTTTGATTTATGAAAAGCATTTTCCCCCTGGTTCACTGTTACTTTTTAAGGCCTGCTTTTACCTTTTTTGGGCAAAGAGACTGAACTTCAGAAGAGGCATGGTAGGTGTTTTGGATTTCTGGTTCTGCTTTCGAAAATCAGAGGCAATTGAGAATAAGCCCTATGTTAGCGGGCATACGTGATATTGTCCTTTTTGACATATCTTAGGCATATGCAGGGTGTCTGGTTACAGCTAATGTGTTTGCGATATTCATGCTGTATTTTCATTTTTTGCTCTTTTCATTGTCCATTTCATGCTCATGTCCCTGGCCCTTGATTCAGTGCCTATTTTTTATGACTGTTGAAAAGTTCATGTTCTTCGGTGGCTGTAAACTTTTTCTTTTCCTTTGTTTATTCTTGTTTCAGCCATCATGACTTTATTGCTGATTGGACCCCAGAAAAATCTGTCTTTAAGTTGATTTATATGCTATGCCTACCATCTTTGGTACGTTTAAGCCCCTCTTTCTTTTCATTGCAACAGCCAATTCACTAAGTGAAAAGAGTAAATACAATATCAAGCTTAGCATGTCTGTTTATTGTTGTTTATGGCAGCGTAAACCACTGGAGGTGGTAAAGTTGCTCTCCGCTGGCATTGACTCTAAAGATGTTGAGAAAGTAGGCAGCTACTGCGTTGAAGAAGGGAAACTTATTCAACTGGCTGCTTTGCTTATGGTGAACAGGGAAAAGCTTCTGGAGCCCCTTCAAGGTTATGAAGCGGATGGCTCTATCCTTGGGCTGTACATTGCAAACAAGTTGAGTTCAGTGATCCTTGAGAAGTACCAATTGATTGCAGATGGTAAATATCAACAGACTAGGTCTTGCAAGCGGATGAGGGATATGATGCTCTCTGCGACGACGTTGCTTCAAATTTTTGAGTGGGCTGGTGATGCTATTGAGGAGTATCATTTTAGAATAAAAGAGATGGTATGTTTACTGGGTTTAATGTACTTACTAAGTTATGTTAGATTGTCGCTGCCGCTGAAATGGGGTTATTTGATTTTATGGTTGTAGTATTCTTTCCATTTTCTGACCCTTGGATGAAGATTGCTGTATTTTATGTTCTGTGTTTTTGGCATTAAATTTTGATTTTTTTTTTTTCCAGTTGGGGTGATCTCTGACTTGCTTCTTTTGAACTGCAAACTAAGGCGCTGATTTGTTTTCTCTATTTGTTTTATTTTCGCAGAGGTTAAGTAATTCCGTGATAGCAGATGATCTCACTGGCTTGCTTCAGAGGTTTAGATTTCTCGGGCCAAGTGACCAGATAAACTGGTAATAGCTCCTGTATAGTTTTCTTCATCAATCACAATGGAGTTGGTTTTGTATTTTGTCTACTTCTATGGTCATCAATTTTAGTTTTTTCATCTTTCAATCATCATTTGCTATTTATGTTTTTGACAAATTTTATCTTGCTGTGGTAATAAACAAGTTCTATCACGCGTTTGCGAGAGGATGAGATAGGTAATTTCTCCACATATCTTTTTAAGTTATCTGACGTGTGAAGTTTTGAAATTAGAATGGAAAACCAAATGAGAGAATATGAGAAAAGCATAAAAGCTAGCGAAGTTTATTTGTATTATGCTTCTTCCTTTGTTGTGATGCAGATGAACTTGTTAAATTGAAGCCCCACAAAAAGTCTTCAATGCAAGGATTGGTCAAACAAAATAAGGTAAAATCTACCTTTAGAAGATGGGAAAGTGAAGGTTGCCCTGTTGTTTTTTAGAACTAAGTAGTGGATGCGCATGTTTTAGCTCCATTTTCTTATCTCTTATAAGAAAATCGTATTAGTGCCTTAACCTCTGAGGCAAATCTGTTTATTTTAATTGCAAGTCCCTCTCGTCCGGAGAAAGAAGTTCCAAAGCTCTCTTCTAAACTCTTCCGTGCCAATTGTAGGGATCATTTTTGTCATCAAGAAATTATTGCTTTGTATTTTTTGTTTGACAATGCTGGCTTTGATATTGTATAGGCTGTATCAAATACCCGAACATTTTCTACATGCTCTCAGCTTCCTGCACTAGGTCCTTGCCACCTGGTTCGCTCATTCCATACTTGTACCGAACCAACAAGTACTTCGGATCTCAAGCTCTTTAAACCAGTGAATGGAACCATCACTCAGGTAATGAATCCAGTAATGCCAAGGTTTAAGAAAGCTGCGATGCGAGTATGTGTTCTGGCTTTGGGCATCAGGAGAAGGATTCAATAGCGAGAATGCACTCGACTGGCGTCTTATGTGGAGTAGCTGTCAGTACTTGACTGTATTAAAAACTGTCAACTGGTTTGTTGGTTTTGGTTTTATGTATTAAATTAGAAGCATTAGGTTTGCCAGGTAAAAGATCATTCTGTGTATTGCTGTCGTATGCTTTGAATTCCTGACTACTTTTAAACAAGATAGTCTGCGTTCCTTTTTTGCTGTCAGGTCCAGAATTTGAATTCTGGAGCCAACAGTTGGGGGTTCGGGGATGGGAGGGTTAAAAAAAAAAAAAAAAGGAAAAGTAGTCCCCGCATTTCCTTGTGCAAGGCTTAGAGTCTTTATTTAGAAAAAAAAAAAAAAAAAGTGTGCTTTTTCTTTTTGTAGTGTACAATAGCATCAAAAACTAAAGCGCGTTTGATGTGTATGTAACTAGACATGGCCAGGGTTCTAGTGCCGGTTTCGATTTTTATGAAAGGTAAAATTTAAATTGGCTTGACAGGGATGGTTGTGATTATGGTTTTTGAACCTCTGGTTTTGGTTTATTTGGGTTATGATTTCAATTCTTTTAGTTATATTTATTAAACATTTGTTGTCATAAAATTGATGTAGAGAAAATATGATGATGAATATTTAAAAGAAAAAAAAAAGGGCGAACTTTATTGCATTATCATGTATAAAGAAAAAGAAAACAATGTTGCAAATTTTATGCACCTGGCCTTAGCTTTTGGCTTTATAAAAAGCATTTTCCCCCCAGTCCATTGTTGCTTTTTTGAACCTGCTTTTAGCTTCTTTGGGCAAAGAGACTGAACTTCAGAAGACGCATGGTAGGTGCTTTGGATTTCTGATTCTGCTTCCGATTTTCGGAAGCAGTTGAGAATAAGCCCTATGTTAGCGGGCATATGTGATCTGGTACTTTTTGACATATCTCAGGCACATACAGATGTCTGGCTACAGCTAATGTGTTTGCGATATTCATGTTCTATTTACATTGATATATTTATCATAAATTAAATGTTTGAAAGTAAAATACCTGTAAAAAATCGATACTTTAAATGAGTAATGCGTGTTTGTCCATAAATTATATTCCTTAAAGTTTATTAATTGTTAATTGATTTATAGTACTTTGTTATTGATTGGACATGTAGCACAAAGGGCAAATCTGGTACAAAATTCTAATTTCACTCCCTAAAATAATATTTAAATCCTTTGGACTAAATTTGCAAAGGATTAGTAACCTCAAGGGAGGTCAGTGTAATTTTTCAAACCACAAGGAAAGTCAGTTCAGTGCAAATGTTAGAAACCTCAGGGAGGTTTCTGCAATTATCCCTCCGCTATGACTGGACAACCGACAAAGGCTAGGTTACGACGTTGGTCCCACCTATCAAATAGAAAAACTTAAACCAATATTCTCACCGCAATGAGAAAATAATACAAAGAATTTTTTTAATTTTCTGTTTTTGGGCACCAGGACGGAAGAATGATTTGGAATTTTTTTTCCCCTTTTTACTACTTTCGTAAGGAACGTGATGATATGATTGGAGTCCATAAAAGTTTTCAAATTAACCCCCTGAAAATGCGGGTACTCTCAATACCCAAACTAACCCCAACAATTGTCACCTTCCTCACTATTAATACTGTGTATCATACGATCCAACTCCTGCCATGAAACCAAATGCGCAATGATCAATTAATCTTGAGAAACACGTAATAAAACACCGCCACACACATTGTACCTGCCAAACGAGTAGCTGCAATTGGATGGTTGTTTCTATTTAAGGATGGCAATGGGTATGATAAAATTCAATACCCATCCACAGATGCTCGACTCCATGGTTAATTCAATTAAACGATCGATGGGATAATTCGTTAGAATTTAATATTGATTAGAGGTAACCGATAGGATTTGTTAAGAAAATTCTAAAAATTCAAAACCCGAAACTATACATGCATACGTATGTGTATATATAACACATGCATTTTACCCTTCACAAAATGTTGAATTCCTCTTGTATAGATTATATAACTCCACAAAAGTTTAAATTTTAATATAATGTATTGATTTAACATTATATATGTATCAATTTTAGTTTGATAATAGTTAATTACCTTTTGTTGAATTATTCAAATTAGTGGATAGAGGGTGTTTGATGAATAATCCGAACCCAAAAGTGATAGGATTTGATAATGAAAGTGTAAGGTTACAGGATAAGATTTAATAAAAAACCATCGATACGTGGATTAGGGTTTGATGAAAAAGATTTTTGAAGGCAACTAACCCGTTGCCTTTCCTATTTCTATTTTGGATGTTCCTAGAAAATTCTTTTGTTTTGTAAGTGTCTTAGAAAATACCTTTCATGGTTATTTATGAAAATATGAAAAAGATTTTTAAATATTTTGGTTTGGAAAATTTGCCGTCAAACCTTCAACCTGCTAAACATAATCCTAATGCTGCCAAGAAAGATCGACAGTGACAGCATATAGTATATCTCTCCATGAATCATTTTGAAGCAGATTCTAAGAATCTATTTAGATTGTTATTTTCTGAAAAAAAATATAAAATAAACTATAACAATTTAGTGTATGTGTGACAAAAATATGATTAAGAAATATATTCATGGAAAATGTAAAAAAGAAAAAAAAAAGAAAACTTCAATTCAAGCAAGGCCTAAGATTTTATTGTAAGAATTAATTTCTAATAAATAGAAAAGCTGGTTATAGTTTTACTCGTTGTAATTTTAGTATTTATAGTTGTTATTTTAGTTTTTTTTTAAGTATCTGTTTATAGAATACAAGCTGTGACTACTCTTAACTATATAAAAAAGAGAAAAAAAATCCCAATTGCCCTTAAACTATTAGTCGGATGAACTTTTGGCCTCCCAACAATTAAAAGTGAGCTTTTGGCCTCGATCTATCCAAAATGCAAAATATTAAGCATTCTATCAAGTTTAGAAGTTAATATCAATGGAAAACCACGACCATGTGTGACGCATGTCGAAATATTAAGGGCATTTTTGTCCGCAATGAACTGTGTTTCACTCAGTAAAATGGAATAAAAATGATTTTGACCTAATTGTTTATTTTTATTTTTATCACTATCTCTCCCTCTCTCTACCATTATTTTCAGATCAAGAAATTCATTCACTCTTTTAGCAATCTGTTGTTTCGCATAGCCCACATTTCTCTTTCTTCCAATATGGAACTCAAACTCTTTCCCACACACAATTCTAATAGTAATCGCCTGGAGATATGGTAGCCTAAGGATTGAACACAACGCATTCCTATCAGTGACCCCATAGTCCTGAACACGGGACTTTTCGCACTAATTCTTTCCCATAAAAAACAAGTTTTTGATTCTTCACAAAAAATCCCTTACGGTTTTGTATCCTGAGCTTTACAGAAGCAATAGAATCATACCTCATTACCTGTATAGGAATCACAAAACCTCTAATTGCAAGGAAAATTACGATGGAATCATTTGAAAACACCCCATTTCTACCCAAGACATGACTAGGAAAGTTCTAATAATCTTCATAAACAAGAGTAAGAGCCATGCTGGTAATAAACATTGCAGCTCCAATAGATAATACTCCCTTGAATATCAAGCGGTAAAATTCTCAATTTTTTAAGAGCCCACCACAATAATCATGAAGTTTGGTTCTTTAACAGCCTAATTAGTCAAACACTTGACAAAATCATAGATCCACTGCCAGATGCGAGATACATCATTCTCAACGCCATTCACTTAAAGCCATCATCCATGGACATTCTCAACACCACAATCCACTTGACAACACATTCTCAACCTGCGAGCTACATCATCTCCTCGTCACATCTCCTCATTGATCCACTGCCAAAATCTGCAGCCACTATCCACGCATACAGCAAATCTATACTTAGGACTCCTTGAGATCCACAAAGTTATGGCCCTCGTCACTTTCTCACACCTACACAAGCGGAAAAAGGGATTGTTGGTTCCTAGCATTTGTTTTGTTCAACGAGACCTTTGGCTGCAATAGAATTTTTCTTCATACATTTCTTTGTTCGGTAAGAACTCCCATTTTATCCAGTGAAACACAGCTTGTAGCGAACAAAAATGCCCTTCATATTTCGGCATGCGTCTGGTTTCCATCGGTATTAACTATTGAACTTGACAGAAAGCCCAACATTTTGCACTTTGGATAGATCGGGAGCCAAAAGTTCACTTTTAACCGTTAGGGGACCAAAAGTTCAACCGACTAATAGTTTGAGAGTCATTGGAATTTTTTTTTTTATAAAAAATGTCAGTGAGCTTATGAACAATAACCATGGGCTGGTTATACTGTAATTCTTGTTAGTAGTGTACACCGTCCCTAGCAAGTGACAATTATGTTTTCCATTTTGCTCCGAACCTCCAAGTTCTGTCTGCCCTCTTTGTTTTTGTCTTCCCCTCCCTACTCTTCCTAGTCTCTCTCTCACAAGAACAAGAACTTTTCTTAATCATACGTGATAATCAATTTTTTTTAATTTTATTTTTTGGGGTTCCATTTTTGGATTATGAGTTAGAGGTGGGTTAACGGAACACACCATGGCTCTCCTTTATTTTTTTTCCTTAATTAATTTGCTGATCTGCATCCATGGCTCCTAGGAATAAAAAGCACTAACTTGAAATCATTAATTTTTGTTGGAGTGTTAAAATTTGGATCATATAACTAAATGCATTTAATTCTTTCCTGAAATCTTAAATACTAGAATAATTGATAATTTACAAACCCAAATACTTCCTAAATGATATAAACAACTAGAGGGATTTGAAATAATTTCAAATACTTCGTTCAAATCTCTGAATCCAAACACAACATATGGAATTTTAGTCACTGATCACAAAAGCCTTGCATGTAAGGGTGGCCACAAGTTCAGATTTAAACTAGAATCGGACTAGAGTCAGTCCAGCAGTTTGTTGGACCGGAATCGAAACTGGATATTGGATACTAGAACTAAAACCACAACCGTGACTATAGTTTCAGGTTCACGTTCATCAAAATTTTGAATTAGAACCAATATTGCAGATTTACGACACGTTCAAACCGTTTAAAAAAATATTTGCTATCTAAACATATTTGATCAGTTTAGAGTTTAATAATTGCTATCTAAACATATTTGATCAGTCCACACATAATGCTAGCAGGTCCAATTCTAATCCAATAATCCATTGTCCTATGTAATTGGCAAGCCTATACACTATTACTAATCTAAATCCAAGACGAATATAATCTAATCAATAACAAGATTTTTTTTTCATAAAATTCGCCCACGTCTTCTCTTTTTTCTTACACATGATAATACAATATTTTTTTTTTTTTTTACATTCATTGTCATATTTTTTTAGAAACAATCTTATAAAACAAGTGTTTAAACATTATTAAAAGAACTAAAATTGTAACCAAAAGAACTCGGAACTGGAGCTAAAGGTTCAACAACTGTAATCGTAATCATCCCTAAAAGGGCTGGTTTAAATTTCAGTTTCAGAAAAATTAGAACTATTAATTTTTAAATCGAAACTGATGATTCTAGAATTGTAACCATGTCTACTTGCATGTATGATCCACAAACGTCATGGAATTGATATGAAGGAATAAGAAATCGAAGCCGTTAATTTTTAAATCGAAAATGTCAATTCCAAAATCGTTATCAAGTTTACTTGCATGTATGATCTACAAGTGTCATAGAATTAACATGAATGAGGAGAACAGTGCAATCAGACAAATCAGTAAGAAAGGTTACTTGGTGGGAATAGTGGCACAGACGGTATTACCGGTCCGGAGTGACCGATACCCAGCTATAAAAAAAAAAAAAAAAAAAAAAAGGTTACTTGGTGGGCAATGGAGAGCGAATCCTTGCCACCAGGGCTCGTTTCCTCGACCATAGAGACTAGAGAGTGACTTTGGAGAGAAAATTATTTGGAAAAAGATTTTATTTTGTAACATGATATACGTGACTTAAAAAGAATAAAAAAATAATTGAAAAAATATTTATGAATAACAGGAACAAATTTTTTTTTAATCAAAATTAGTTTTGGTACTCCATTAATTTTACAAATCTTGGTCAACTGGGAACACGGGACTTTAGGCCTCAAGGAGGGCGGCTTTGATAGGAGGAAAATGTATCCTAAATGTATCGTAATTGCGCGTTTTTTCCTGCTGACGAGGACGCCGGTGTTGGAGCCAACAGGCTGCGTTCGTGCTTAGTATTAATTGAGAAGAAAGGTGACAAAATATTGTACTTCTCAGGAAAAGCGGAATAAGTGTTACAGGAATACAAGTAGAGTAGAGAAGATCCCGATTGTACTCTTTCACTCTACAGCATAGATATCATACTACAGCATGTAGAGGATCTTCTTGGCAGCATACCAACGTTACTCAGTAGACATAAATAAGAGAGTGAATGGCCCAAAAGGTCACTAAACTATTAAAAATGGCACCCTCTGGTCACTAAACTTTTTTTGTGGCCGAAAAGGTCACTAAACTCACAAAAACTCTCCAGCGAAGTCATTTTACCGAATTTCAGCGGTTCCTCATCCGGTAACAGAGTCAATGGTGAGTGGAGGAATATAGTAAAGGGGCAAAAATGTCAAACAAAATATGGTCAACCTTTTTTTCTCTCGCAAGTCGTGCCTTAGATCTAGAAATTAGCTGAGTCCTCTTTTCATTTGTTGAAAGACAAATCTTCTCTCATCTATTCAAGGAAAAATCTCCTTCCATTTCATCCTGTCTAATGACTCATGGCAAGACGCAATAAACCGATTCCATTCTGCAAGTGCGGAACTAGAACTATTTTGAAGACCTCATGGACAGAAAGAAATCCAGCGCGAAGATTTATTGAATGTGCTCAAAATCAGGTAAGATAATTACTTAATGGATATTTGCGAGTTTACAAGATGGATAAAATGTAAATATTTGTTGCTGCAGGTTAGAGGGTGTGGATTTTGGGACTGGTATGATGAAGAAATTTGTGAGAGAGCTAAGCAAGTAATACCTGGCCTGTTAAGAAGTAAGAACAAATTAGAAGCTGAGAATGAAGCTCTGCAAAAGGAGGTTCGGGGATGGCAAAGCAAAGCAAACGAGATGGCACTGGAGATAAAAGGACTAAAGGAGCAATTGGAAAAAAAACAAAGGACAAGAAAGCTAGCAAAAAGTGTTTTTGTGATTGGGGTGGTTGTTACAGTGTGGTTAATATGGATGCATGAGCCAACAATGCCAAATTCGAAGAGGTTGCAAATTGCTAGTGTATGAAAGAAATGTTGTGAAATACTAGTTTGTAGAATGCAGAGATTTTGGATTGCTGGTATGTACAATGCAATTGTACTTAATGAAGCTAGTAATTGTGTTGACTTTGGATCTTTGAAAATGTTAATTATGAGTTCTGCTGTTGACTAATCAATTAATTTGACAAGAACAATAGCCCATTCCAATGATTAAGTAGTGAATGGCAAATAAAAGAGTCATTGCATTGGATCAGAATTGGTTGTATTACAATAGGTGGACAAAAGGTACGTTTGACTCCCACAAAATGGCAACAAAAAGCTATTACATTTTCCTGCCCAATGATCTACAAAAAGATTTACAAAAAGACTTCAAAAGTTATTTAACAGTTTATCATTAAGTTGCACGTCCTCTTCCAAATGATCTTCCTGCCCAATTTCCAACCTTGAATGGTGGTTCTTTTCCCAAATATGCATAATTGGCATTGATCGCACCCTTTTCAGCATCCGTCAATTTTCTCTTTTTTTGGACCACCCTTTTCTGCGTATTATCAGTAGATGCAGCCGGACGAGGATCTTTTTGACTTGTTGTTGTTCTGGGAGCATCTGGTCGAGTTCGCCGGACCTGATCACAAAAACCAAATAACATTTCACTCAGTTATTCCATGAACTACAATTACAATATACAATAGTTAGAAATGTTGATAGCTAACAGGGGTCTTTATCTTTCTAATTTGCCTCTTATTAGTTGGACTGGCAATCGTCCTCAACATCTCTGTTGGATTACTAGTGTCACCTTCGGCAGCAACATTTGCTCCTTCCATTGATTGTTGTGCACCTTCTAAAGTTGATGGCTGAACAGCAATATTATCATATTGTTGGAAAAAATTGCCAACTTCAACGTCAACATTTTCAGCATTCTGTTCACCAGATTCATGCATAACACTCTCTTCTCTAGATTTGGGAACAGGATCCTCCTCACTACAACCCGGAGCTACAAATTTGTTTGGTTGGCCAGTTGCATTTTGCTGTCTTAAATGCTCAGTTTCAGCACCATCTTGAGCTTTGCATGTAGCTCGATTATGACCTGCCAAACCACAGTTTCTACAATGCATAACAACATGTTTTTTCATTTTGTGGACAGTTGCATTTTGTGACCCAGAGTGGCTTCTATTCTCTGTAACATCTTTTCTTCTTGCCTTTCTAGGTCTTCCCGCTTGCACACATGGTATTGGGGGGCCTAACACCGGATTTGTACTAGTTGGCCAAAGTGCTTTTCCACTGATAGGGTAGAGGACATTCTCATAAATTTTTAAAAATAGTTCCCTGGAGTAACACCCATCAGTATACATGCACGGGTCCTCATTCATTCTATGAAGTGCTGCAATGGAATGGCAGCATGGCAGGCCACTAACTTGCCATAAATTACAAGTACATGTTCTTTCTTGTACATATACAGCATATTGTTCCCCTTTAGGCCCTTTGACTTGATAACCCCCATCACCATTTGCCACAGTTTTCCATTTTCTAGACTGTTTTGCCCTCTCTTCAATCAACTCCTTAATAGTTGGACCAACAGCACCAGGGCATTTTTTCATCCAAGCCGCCCTATCTCCTATTCTACCCATTAAATACTCCCTAATTCCTTCCATCATTCCAATAATAGGTAAATCCCTGTATTCTAATATTTTTGCATTAAACGTCTCACAGAGATTATTAACTAACATATCAGATTTAACATGATGAGGAAAGAATGCCTTACACCAATGCTGTGGTGGTGGTGCCCTTTTGACCCATGCATATGCAAGCTGGTCATACTCTTTCAAGTCATCAAGTTCTGCCTCATACAACTCAACAGTTGTAGCTGTTGCAATGCTCCATAGTCTATCTTTTAAAATCTGCCCAGGATGTTTTTTCTTGAAATTCCTGTACATGTGTTGAACACAGAATCTGTGTTCACAATATGGAAGAAGTTCCAAAAGTGCACTATCAAGCCCCTACAATAACAAATTGTGAAAAATTGGTCAACTCTAATAAACCAAATAGTAACTAATATCAACAATAATGATAAGATATGAGTGCTTCACCTTTTGTTGGTCCGAAATAAATGTGTAATGACTGCTGGCAGTGGCTATTTGTAAGTCTTTAATCAATAAGCTCAGAAACCAATGCCACTGCTCTCTTGCCTCCTTTTCAACAACAGCCCAAGCAATGGGCCACCATCCATTATTGGGATCTGGCCCAATAGCTGTCAACAATTGTCCCGGATATGCTCCTTTTGTGTGACACCCATCAAGTGCTATAATGGGCCTACAACCCTCATTAAACCCCTTTTTGAGAGGTCCTAAACAGCAATAGAATCTGGTAAATGTAGGTCTCTCATCAGGATCATTTCTCGGATTGTATTGAATGTCAATTGTTGTATTTGGATGGGTCCTCTGTAATTCAGCAGCATATTCCCAAACAAAAGCATATTGTTCTGCTACACTTCCCTTAATATTCTTTCTAGCCTTAGTCCTTGCCTTGTAAGCCATACTTCTACTAATCTCACACTTATATTGTTCATCCACAACCTGCCTAATTTGCTTTGCTGGCATATACATATTTGACTTTATTTGATCTTCATATCTGTTTGCCAGCCAAGAGGTAGACATGTGTTTATTTTTCCAGGCATGACTGCAATGATTGTGAACATCATTCAATGTCTTCAAAACAAAATCTGAGTTGTTCAATGCTGGAACTTTAGAAGCATACACAAACCACGGACAGGGTGCCACACATTTTGCCCTCAATCTAGATTTGTCATTTGTGTACATAAATACGGGTCTCCCAGTAAGAATCGAGTAATTCCTAATAGCTTCTCTAAACAGACCCTTACTTCCAAATTTCATACCAACCTCAAATTCAGGATTTTTCATAAACTTCTCCATATCAAAGTTAGTATAATTCATGTTTACCTCTTGGATTTCCTCGTCAGACGACCCATTATTGCTGTTGAGTTCCATCTCCATTCCATCATTCAAAAGTGGATTTTCATTGCTAGCATTAGTTGTCCGTGTTTGCTGTGTAGTTTGGGGGCCACGGTCTTCACTTTCCCGTGTAGTTTCAGTAGCTGTGACATCACCTTTCCGTTTGCTGCTCAACCTAGAACTCCTCCTCAAATTTGTAATTTTTGATGCTTGAGTTCCTGCCTGGCTAGGTTGCTCACTTGGCTGCCTTTCACTATCTCCTTCGCCAATATCAATTTCATTTTCTACCTGCCTTTCACTTGACTCAGCATGAGTTTCATGTGGTTGACCACATTGTGTTGGAGGCTGCTGCATACTTTGTGTTTCATACATTTCATCGTCCCGATAATAATCTGTGTATTGTTCAAATTCCCTGGCATCACATGTTCCATCCCCATCATCACACTCGCCTCCTTCTCCCTCATTTTCACCATCTCCAGAAGTTGAGTGCAAGCCTGCTGTAATTGTAGATGCATCACCTTGGTCAATAGCTTCATGCACTGCTTTTTTTTGTATAGTGCTATCCTTCCACTCTAAAGCAGCAAATGATCGTGTACGGAATCTACCCTTTTTCTTCACAGATTTACTATTACACGCATTCATTGTTTGACGTTCCTCCCCATCATCAATTTCCTCAACGATCACTGTAGACTTGTGCACATCCGGTGGCTCTACGATGGTCTTTGTTTGAATTTTTAACACCTCGTCATCTGGAACATGGTCGCATATCACTTCCATCAACTTGAACTGCTCCACCCAACTACAAAACTGTCTGATATGTTCGTCAGTTTGGAGTTCTTTCAATCCATTGTTGATATCACTTCTTGGATCAAGATAATAGTACAATATGACATCCTTGTTGTAGCCACACTCTTTCACCATATCATTAATCTCATGCAATGACATTGTATCACCATCACAAAGATCAAAATAGTCTACCTCTCCACCAACATAACTCTTATATTTATCCCCTTCAATTCTGCCACCATGCCGCATCTTAACTGTAAATAATGAGCATCCATGCTCTGCATCACAAAGATCAAATAGTTGCAGGTATTGTTAATTGATAAATATCCAATCTTTTAATAAAAACTACAATCTGAAATTAATTTTTAAGTCTTCAATACAGGTTCATTTCTAATTCCCACACAAAACCTTAATATTATACCGCAGTTAGTCAACAAATACAATAAAATTCACATTTTTTCTGCCTAATTAATTTAGTTTAACGACATGCGAATGTAGGACCCCTTGTAACCTACTATGACGACAAAAGGGAGGACCATTCTCTCTTGTCCCTTTCATGCCCCCTTTGTTATATATAAAATAACCCATTAAACCCTAAAACCTCTTCGACATTTTTGCATTTCGTATTAACATTTTCAGACTTTGCACTATCTTTTACCAACATTCTTCTTCACCAAAATAAATTTTTTAATAACTTACCATACATCGTGTACGGGTCAGCATACTCATCCCTCGGTCGCTTCACCCACTTCATTGAAATCACCAGCTTCACAATTTCCTCGGCTACTCTTGTTTTTGAGATGGGTTTAGGCTGTAACTCGAAGAGGTTTGCTATTCTGATTTGGTTTACAGATGGTCAAAGTCACTTTTTTTACTGCCGGAGAAGACGAAGTCAATCTATGGGTTCAAAAGTGGTTTGGGATTGAGACAATCTATGGCTTCACCTATTCCAATAATCTTTCGGACATTTTTGCCCCTTTACTATATTCCTCCACTCCATATTGACCCTGTTACCGGATGAGGAACCGCTGAAATTCGGTAAAATGACTTCGCTGGAGAGTTTTTGTGAGTTTAGTGACCTTTTCGGCCACAAAAAAAGTTTAGTGACCAAAGGGTGCCATTTTTAATAGTTTAGTGACCTTTTGGGCCATTCACTCTAAATAAGATGATAGGGCAAGGACATAAAGAGTCTGGTCCAATAATTCACTCTCTACGACCAAAAGAAATCCCCAGTTCCATTCCAGACGGACAAAAACACATTGGACTGAGTCTTCAATAACGTACTAGAGAACAGTTAAAGAGATGCTCACTCGCTTCAAGACAACCAACTGGAACCTTCCCTGCATGGTAAAGGTCAAAACTGAACCAAGTTCAATATCATCCACACAGTTAGGACACGTATCTTAGGTAAAAAATAAAGACCATAAATTACAATAGGTACTTAATGAGAAAGAACAAACTTTCTTCCCTGATGTCTGAAATGCTAAGAAGCTACAACGAGATCCATTAAACAAACAGAAGCAGAGTCAAAAGCCAGCAACTTTAAATCCTAAACTGTTTGAAGTCCAATATAACGATTCTAGTACTGCAACTCAGACACAGATTTAACAGGTTTCACAAGGGAGGGAAATGCTACCTGCAATGTTGTCAATTACAGCAAGGGCATCTACATGTGCCGCATTCCCCTTTTCAAGGTTTTCACAAGGAAAGTAGAGTACTTGGTGAACCCGCCCTTTGGCGCTACACTATACATAATCTTCAGTTGACCAGCAGATCCAGATTCTTTTTTTGCTCCAACAGAAGTCAGTGTATGATATGATGAGTGTCCAATAGGAATACTACAGGAAGCTTGTTGCTGTTTTGCACATAACCAGAAGACATGTTAAGTAGAATGCTACCTTTACTTCTTTAGAAAATCAAATTTAGATTCCTTAAATTGACTGTCAGCGGGTAAAGAATAATTTGGACAAACAAAATGAGTGTTGACATCATTGCCTCATAAGATTAGAATCAATGCAGAATTCCAAGTATCATCCCCAATCCTATTAGCCCAAAGGATCTATTCCCAAGTCCGTGATTTCCAGGATTAGCTCAGCATTTCTGTTCAAGGTCATACTAAATAACAGGTGTACAATAACTCCTTAGAGGGTTCATGAGCTGTACATTAGCAGGAATGAATGACCATCAAAAGAACTCAAGTGCTGATACAAGCTCACTACAAATAAGCCTAGGATTCTTTCAAGCTCGAGAAATCTTAAAGAAAATCTGCCTCCAATTTTCTACCACACACATTTTAGCCACCATATGATTCCACGAGGAAGGATCTCAAAAATCAATCACAAGATGTGTACCCAGTCTCAGACAGGCTTCCCAATCAATATCATAATTTGAAACAACAAAAAGCTTTCCGTGGCTTTATGCTTAGGCTGGATGAGATATTATTACCAAGTCAAGTTACTGCAAATTCAGCATGGTTAAAAAGGAAATGCAAAGAGAGAAGCTTGGGAAACAAAGTCCTAGATGATGCGGTGGCAATCAAACTTGTCTCATGCAAAGCATTGGGACAGCAGTGGGGTAGAGTTAAGCTCCACTCCCAGAACAAGGAACTAATGAGACAACTAAAGCATCAGAGACCCTCGGATAGTAGAATAGCTACTTTGATTGATGACATTTCTAACATGGAGGAGTTGTTTCACTTGTGCTCTATTTGCCTGGTTAGGGAAGATAGTATGGAAAGTAGTAAAAGACTTAGCTCCTATGCCTCAGTGTCATTGAGCACTAAATGTACAGTTTTTCGAGCCTTTGCTCGCACATGTAACTTCCATTACACTGATGAATGAAATTATCCTAACATTTCGACAAAAAAAAAAAAAAAAAAAGGAAATGCAAAGGGTTAAAAGCCATCAAGTTTTTTAATGATAAAAAACAATTTCAACCAGCTGTACATCATCTTTTTTTCCTAAAGCTTATGCTGCTTTATATTGAATACAGCTATAGATTAAGAAGAATTCAGAGATTAAAAAACAAGAAAACTTTGAAGTTCGAATGTTGATAATAGTCCAGCTAAAGCTACTTTGGAGTCCAGAGAGCACCACAAATATTCATACGGCTAGTAAATGCACAAATAAAGCAGCTGAATACCATCTATATAGATTAAGAGGAATTCAGAGATATAACAAGAAGAAAGTTTCCAGTTCAGAATGTTAATTACAGTCCACCTAAAGCTACTTCAACGTTGAGAGAGCACAACAAATTCCCAAACAGCTAAAGATGAGCACTAGAGCTACTTAAACTCAAAACCAAGGCAGCTGAATACCATTCAACCACAAGAAACACAATAAGATGACCTGATTACTCAAGTTGGGCTTCAATTAGATGTTAATAATTATCATCTCTTGATAGGATGGAGCTATTCACTACATGATGTTTGTGAAAGCTCTACTCAAGCATTACCAATTCACCAAGTATAGTTTGCAGTCCTGTAATTTCATCTTTCATCTCTATATTGAATTAGAAACTTCAACTTTGCTATCCAATTCCAAAGCTTGATTCTTTTACATGTACTCGAGCACGATTTTCGTGTTTATAGGTCGCGCATTCGTAGGACATCAATCATCTTCTGATATTTAGTTTTTCATGCATCAGAACAATTCTTAACATGAACTATTAGTGTATGTTTACAAATGGGTTTTGGTATAACATTTAAATTATGCACCGAGTGGTAAAAGGAAGGCAGAAATTTGTAATCATCATCAGTAAAAGCACCTTATTTTCGTTCACTAAACCTCGGATCAATATCTTTTTGTTTAGAACACTAGGGCAAAACTTCATGATGAATACTTTTATATCTCAAGCTAAATGCTCTTCAACACGTTGACCATGCAAAAATGAAAGGAAATTTGGTTCTTTGAATCTTGTAAGATATATTCAATTTCTAGCTTTGCCAGGCATTAATACACTCGTGAGGTTAAGAACAGCAAGGCTGGTTCATTAGACAAAAAAGAACTTTTCCCTAAAACCACTAGATCTGCCTCTGCTAAATAAGACATGCAGTTTCATTACCTGAATTTTAGGAACACCAACTATGAAGCCCTCCAAACTCCTCTTCTCCTCGTGTCCAAAATTCATACAACTGCCACACCCCCTACTTCTTGCATACACTGAACATAAACTATGTCAAAAAAACATTGCTAGCAAATTGCTCTGCTTCCAAATTATCTCAAAGTGAAGGACCCAACGCTTACCTATCTTATTTACAAGAGTCAAATTTGCACAGGCACCAGTACTACAGGAAAAAGGAAACACAAAAAGATGGGGAAACAATATCAGCAAGAAAGCCTGCAAAAAAAGGGCTTAAAGGAAAGTCCACCAAAGAAAAGTTACGTCCTGACAAAGGGTACTGAGGAAGTTCTTAACAATGCAAGTGGAGTTTGGTGATTAACCATATAAATGGGCTTCCTAAAAGGGAAGTCCATTTGAAAACATCAAAACATGTGCAAATTTGATATGGGCTTCTTACAGTAGTCACTTCTCTGAAGGTCCATGCACATTATAGGACCATATTAACTCATTCAATTTCAAAGTCAACTTTTGTTTAATCTACTTCGGATATTAATTATCAAATAAAAACTCACTAAACTTTTCTTTCACTTACCCCTCCTGAAAGCCTATAATTTGAGCTTGTGTCTAGCATGTATCATCTGGTACCAAATTCAGCTGAACTGTCTTGTGATATCATTTGGCTTGTTTAGGGACAACAAGATAAGGAATCAGACATCCCATTCTATGATATTCCAGCATTAAATATTACCATATAAAGATTGATCATGTTAAGCCATACAACATTCTTGGAAACACTAGAGCATTGTAAAATTATGTCAACCAACAATAGTTCCAGGTTTGGCTAAGGGTTTAGGCAAGTTCTACAGCTAAATTGCAAGCTAAGGACTACAAAGAATTGGTGACGTGGTGACAATCCATCAAAAATAAACTGACTGACTCATCCTGAATTGCTGGTTTTGTCATTTTTCACGTATAGGAGGTTATGCAACAAACAACACCAAAAGGTTAATAGTACCAAAACCTGCAAACACCATGGATATCTCGGTCCTTTACATGCAATCCTGTTTGCTCGAAGATCCAGGCAAGTTTTGCTGCCAATCTAGCTTCTTCCTGTAAAGAAACATATCAGAAGTCATGAATCTATCATGCAAAAGACCATAATGCACATTCTTCCCATATAAGACAAATGCAGGTGACTGAAAATTCAATTACACTTTGGTTTTTCTTTTTGTCAAGTCAACACACAACAAGAACAAAATGGATACTTTATGAACATGTGACCAACCAAATTAGATCTTCAAAAAAATAAAAAGGAGTAAGTCAAAAAACAATGCATTGATTATATAGTAGAACTCTGTGTAATTTTGATGTCATTGTAAACCCTGCCTTTTGTCATTGTGAGGTTAATAGCAAAGAAAACCTTCAACACTTACCATATCTAGATCATTTTGTATAGTCTACAGAGAGCAGAAGTGGATAAAGGTTTCTGCAACACACTTCAGATATAGACAAAAAGAAAATACCACCAAAGAAAGGAATAAAACCATACCTGATCTGGGTCTAGCTGGAGAAATGCGCTTAGAGAATGACCAATATTCTCAAATATCTTAAACAACAGTAAGATCATCTTCATACGAGCCTTCATATCCTTCCATTCTTGCAGGAGCTCATTGTCAACATCAGAGTACAATGATCTCTTTTGAAGAATATCTATTCTTGAAATCTTGCATGCAACAAATTTTGTGATGTCAGACTGTTCT
Source organism: Coffea eugenioides (assembly GCF_003713205.1). Taxonomy (NCBI): domain Eukaryota; kingdom Viridiplantae; phylum Streptophyta; class Magnoliopsida; order Gentianales; family Rubiaceae; genus Coffea; species Coffea eugenioides. The sequence goes on from NW_020861445.1 coordinate 29,621, forward strand.
CCAGCTAAAGGAAGGCCATGCATTTCCTTAGTGACATTTAGAGGCATAAGCTTTTGATGAGCTACTAACAAAAGGGCAGCTACATCAACAAGTTTGCCTGGCTTAGTATATTTGAAAAATTGCTCCCTAATCTCATTTGTATGCTGTGCAAGCAATCTCAAGACTTCCATACTTCTACGCTGCCAGAAGAAGTTTTCTTCGATGAATAAGGCAAAACCAAGGGTTTTGGGGGGGGGGGGGGGGGAATTTATAACTACCCATAAGGCAAATCCAGAAAAGTTAAAAAATGCCCCAAGAAGCACCGGATGATAATTCAGAAAGAACCTTTTCGCCTCTCAAAAGACCGAAGAAGAGACTGAAAATTGATTCTTGTCTAGTCCAACCATTCAATTGTATTCCACTCCTGTGCAAATAGACAAGCAACAAGGTAATTGCGAAAAGATTAGTTTGACAGACCTCAAAGGCAATAATAGGTAAGGATGGCAATGGGGGCGGGTGCCTGCGGGGGGACTAGGGGGGGTTGGGGCGAGGGCGGGGGAATTTCTCCCCCCCCCGCCCCGCCACCCGCTTTAAAAAAATAAATGTATAAAATATATATGTATATGATTATATATATAATATATAATTTAATTAGTTACAAACTTATGATAATGATATTATTAGTCATATGTATTATATAATATATATTAGTATATGTAATATAATTGATATTATCAATTATGCTAATAATTATATATGTGTACTAATACAAATTATTAATTGGTTATACTAAATTTACTAATACATTTATACTAAATCCCTAATTACACTTAATACAATAACATTTTTTTCTCAAAAAAAAGCACAAGCACAACAATGAATTAGTGATTATATTTGTGCCAAAAATGAAAACTTGACTATTTTAGTTATATTTATTTCATCATGTTGGATTGTATTCAAATAACTTTTGTTTGATTGTTTTTATAAGTTTCAATTGTGAAATTTCAATGAATAATAATTTGGTAATATGTTGATATTTTAGTACTTGATTATTTGCTAAAATTCAACTATAATAAAATTATATAACAAATTTTTATTAAGCCCACAGGGACACCCGTGGAGGGAAGCGGGGCGGGGACGGGGACGGGGGATGGGGCTGGGGCTGGGGCGGGGGGAATTTGTAGGCAGCTCAAATCAGCCCAAATCCCCGCCCGTTGCCATCCTTAGACAACACAAGGCATTCACCATAATGAATTTGGTGAGCAAGTTCTATTGCAGCAACAATAGCATGGAGAACATAGGGGCAAACATTGCAGTAACTAGAACAAGGTGATCCAGTCCATATTACGAATTGTAAAAAAGAATGGTAACTGAACAGTAACTGTTCTCAGCTAATTAGTGCAACTACTGATTAAGGCAAGAAAGAAAATTTAACATTGCAAGAAAAGATCGAGTTGACATATACCTTACAGATAAAAGGGCAACATCTATTGGCAGCATATCCTTCATATGATAAAAATCACTTTCACACATATAATTTGCTCCCTCTGCATCCCCATTAGCCAGCAACCACTTAGTTATTCCAACAGATGAAAAATAAGCTGCCAAATGCAAAAGAGGAGGTCTGCTACAACCCGAAAACGACTCATGGTTACGTAAACAAAATTTGGTTCCAGTTTCTCCATTGATCACAGCAGCAAAACATTTCGAAGAATCGAATGCAAACATCTGTTCCAAAATCCAACCCGGCACGTCTTTTGTGCTTTCATAATTCTCGTTTATCAGAGGGACAAATTCATCCTTGTCATCATGCAAGAGTGCACGCTCAATCATTTCATCCAGAGTCAAAGATCTGCAAACATGCTGAACCTCGCCATGCTCCTCCCCATGCTTCCCATATTCAAATGTCGAAATCTTCTCCTCTATCCGGTAATAGTTATAGAACAAAGTCAAAGATTTCCCCTTCTCCAACTCATTATTATTAAGCCAAATAGGCTGCTTTTTAGGCAGACGAGGGAAAAAGAAAAAGCAAAAGGCAGCAAAGATGTTAGTATACAATTTCTTTTACAAAAAAAGAAATAAAAAAAAATCTCTATGCTAGCACTAATCCTGATCTCCAGCGTCCAAAAATTTCTAACTCTTCGTCTCGTTATTGCAGCCCGGGGAAAAGCAGAAAGAGAAAAATTTTACCACCAGAAAACGACGTTCCCTACAACGACAGACATCCCCTTTAATTTCTTCTCTCACTGGATTCTTTTTCTTCTTTTTTGACTTGGTAACTCTTCAACAAAAGGTTTCATTAGCTCAGAAGCTCTAGAGTTAGCAAAAAGATCCCATTTTTTTTAGGTTTGAAGTAGGCAAATGACAACAACCGATTTGTCTGGAAGTGCTATGTCCGCTCTAGATCTCACTCAAATCGAACAAATCTTTAACATAGAAGAGAAGCTGAAATCTTATAATGCGATTCACCATATTTTACTCCATTACAACCTAAATATTTAAGAACAAGTTAACAATACAAACAGACTTATTAGGATACAAATAGCCGAACTTTTGCTCTGAAACGAAATGCTTGTTACATCAAGTACTAGGTTGTAGTGTTCTTTTCTCTACTCCAAACTTTATAAATTTCTTTTCATTTATCTGTAAACTCAGTAAACGAATCCGACAAACAGATCGATTAAAAGAAGACTCTAAAAACAGAATGTAAAATACATAAAAGAACAGGTTGTTACCGCTTCCATCCTCACACTGGCAAGTCCTCTCCGGCCTCCACACCCGGTGCCGCCGTAGTATAAAAAAAAAAGATAAACACTAAGGATAATAAAGGGTAAGAAGGAAGCCCAGCGTAAGAAAACACAACAGCAACAAAAGAGGCCGTGGAAGCTATCAAAAAACTTTTCAGGCATGATCACATTCAGACCCCGTATATTTTGACCAATTAAACATTTCGCCCCAAAGGTTTGAAATACTACTGATAAGTATAAACAGATGCAATATTATTCAAAATTATAATTTATAAGGGAAAATCGCCAATTTAGTCCCTAAATATTTTCACTAACGCCAATTTGGTCCTTTAAAGTTTTTTACTATGAAATTAGTCCTCAAAGTAAAATATATACGTCAATTAAGGACCTGCGTCGTAGCGCCGCCGCAAACTTGTCTCTTATTGAAGTAGACGGCGGTCCATTCAAGGGCTTTTTGGGCATTTCATGCACTCTCTCAAAAGTTTTCCTAATTTCGGCATATGTTGGACGCAAACCAATTTTCTATCTCGAATTGAGCTCATGATCTCCTTCTGTCCTTTGACAGCATTTTCATAGCTCTGCAGAAGAGAATCAATCTACTTCCCCATTGATCCCAGAGGGATGGAAGTAGCAGCAGCAAGGACGGCCGCAACAGGAGGAACAGCCATAGCAGCAGCCATGACTGAACATATAAGAACAGCAGCAAATGCGGCAACAAAGATAATGCTCGACAATTTTCTCCAAGCATGGATGTACTTAAGCTTTTATCAAGCTTAGTCTTTCGCATTTACAGCTTCTCAAGCATCAGAATTTGGGCATGGGAAATTTCACTAGGCTTGACAACTGGATTAGAGGCCATGGCTACTAACTTTTGGGCAACTGGGCATATCCAGTTGGGCAAACTTCCCCATTTTTGGGCAACTGGGCAACTAGATTAGTCACCAAATTTGAAAGACTAAGCTTCTAATCCAGTTGTTTCTCTTGCAAAAATAGATATTGAAATTTTTCTGGGAGAAACAACATATGAAGAAGATTTTTTTACCTTTCATAACAGGGTAAGTTCATTGGAACAAATCTCTGAGTAATTCAATTGGTTGTAAAGATAAAAGGCGGGGAAAAATCCCAAAAGAAAAAGAAAAAGGCTTCCATCTGAAAACTCATATCAACCACCGAGAATCAACAATGGTTCTAATCGTCTTTAGTCCTCATAATTAGGAACCGTTTCAAGTAAATCAGAGCTTTAATCCTTTGTCTGAATTCCAAATCCACTCACTTCAATTGATAGAGTAGCTATAGAAGACCCATGGGCGGAGAGAGACAGATGAGGAATTTCGGCAAAAGCTCCAAGACAAATGTGAAGGCCGGCAACGGTCAGGAGATCAGGAGAGACAGGAAATCGGGTACAGGCATGAATGGATTGCCGAAGAAAGGTGGCAATGGCGGCAAGTTCACGTGGTCCGGTGACTGTTACTCCGATGCTGAGCTAGGACGGATCCACAAAGAAGCTGTCGCCGTAAATGATCCCAACTATGAAGATCCTATTAAGAACGAAGACTGAAGATCATAAATATCATCGTCGTTGTCATCGGCTGTGATTATGAAATGTTGATCTTTTGATTTATTTGTTTTTTAAGAACTTGGAGATGTAAATACGCCTTTGATTATACCTAGGTATATGAATCTATGGTGATCTGTGATTTACCCTATTAAACAAAAAAAAAAAAAAGAATTCCAATCCGATCTTCACCAACCCAGAAACTGATCTTCCGACTTGAAAATTCCTGCAATCTCCCCTGTCGAACAACATTCAGTAAAAAAAGACGAGCTTAAATTGCCAAAGATTCATACAAGAAAATCCACGAAAATCAAATTTCCAATACCATCACTAACCTCCAAAGCTTCAGGATCAGACAGAAAAATCAGATTTCTAAGGAAACTCAAATCCCAGTCCAAAGAATTCTTCTGAAAACAACTCCAATTCCTCTTGAATATCCAGTTGCCCATATTTCACCAGGCTTCTCAAGCCCAAATTTCGCAATTTCACCGGGCTTCTTACTCATAGGACTTCCTTCTAAGAATTCATGGCATGAAGTGCCCAAAAAGCCCCTGAATGGACTGCCGTCTACTTCAATAAGAGACAAGTTTGCGGCGGCGCAACGACGCAGGTCCTTAATTGACGTATATATTTTACTTTGAGGACTAATTTCATAGTAAAAAACTTTAAGGGACCAAATTAGCGTTAGTGAAAATATTTAGGGACTAAATTGGCGATTTTCCCAATTTATAATCACCTAAAATAACGAACCATGAACAGGCCGTGCGGCACAGCTAGGTTGTTGCAAAATGCCGCACATTAAAGTTCTATCAGTAATGGGAAGCCCAGGGCCAACAGAAGTATCCAAGACCATAACTCTAGCTAAAGATGCTACCGATCTTAACTAAATTGCGTTCGGCCGACAGTCAAAAAGATAAGAAAGCCTGTCCAAGAAAAAGGTCCGCCAGAACCCCCAAAAAAAAAAAAAGTACTAGCCTTTAGTCTTTACTGATAGGGTTTCAAGGTTGCCAATTTACTAGCGTCTGCTAGAAGACGGATTTTGGCCGGAGCTCTGGAAGCCGGAACAATGGATGAGAAAAAGGTGACAGCTTTGCTCGAGTTTTGTTGATTACTTATGTTAATTGCGCTGAATATTCTGTCCTGTATTTGTTTGGAGAACTTGCAGTGTAATTATGAGAATGTGAAACATATCCACAATGTTAGATTTTGGAGCCAAAAACACCTTATTTCTTCGTCCAGCTTTTCTTCTTATTTCTTCACACTTACATGGGAACCAGTCAGAAATCTGTTGTTTTTACAAATGGCTTCCCGACCTTACCCCTTCATTTCATTGTAAACCCTTCATGTTGTTCCCAAAGTTGATAGGAAGACTACATTTCCCCTACCTGGTTTGCATATGGTACTAAACAGTTTGGGGTAGGGTGCAACAGAGTGCTGAATAAGCTAGTATTTCACAGATTCATTTTATCCACTGAACTTTTTTGTTCAATAAATTAGTTTTCAAAAGCATCTCTTCACCCACTGAACCGTTTTTGGTTTTCCTTTCGGTGTGTCAGTTCAACACCTATTGAACTTCTAAATGTGCTCTATTCCGGTTATACTTCTGTAGTGCGTCTTTTATCTCAAAGGAATTAGCTATCAAAAATTAACGGAGCAGTACAGTTGTCTCTGAGATCAGGGCGAATAACAAATGGAATGACCTAGATGATTCCAATTTGATTGGGTTCAATGGGTGAATTGGTACCAAAAAAGAGTTTGGGCAGAATGAGCCTTTTGAATAGGTTGGTTGGTACCTGTTAATTTTCCGATCAAAAGTTGACTTTTCTTTTTTAATTCTCGTTTGTGGTATTTATTTTGTTATAGCATTTCATCATTCTACCATCAATTCTTCATCGCAACTACCATGGAGAGCAGCTTCCTTCAATTAGACATCATGATCTCTCCCTCTCTAACACACGCACGCGTTCACATGCACAAATAGAATCCGATAAGAAAAAAAACCACTGTCTTACTATTTAACCATACAGTACTAAAATCCGAAGTTTGGCTGCTCCTTTCTTGGTATGGTAATCTACTTAGCATGGTACTTGATAGCTCCATACTTTCTTACTTCAGACTGGTCAAAAGAAATTAAAAGCAGAGACGTACGCAAAAGTGAACTTATATGTATCATCTGTTAAGGTTCAACATCCAATCAGACATGAGTTTGTTATCAGATCAAGAAGCAAATAGAACTAATCAATCTTATCTTCAGAATTTTGTAAAGGTGCACTTCTTAAACACCTTACAGAAACGCAGTTACCCATTTTGCTCCATGCGGGTGCTGATGAGCCTAGTTGCATAAATTACATCCCTTTGGCCTTTGTTAACTATCGGGGCTTGAGAATAACATCCACTGATTGTTGCATACACTAATCTTTTGCTGCCATAGTAGCTAATTATGCATATCTGGAGTCATGATTTGCTATTTCTGTGGTCAAAGTGATAGAGTCCAATGACGGCAAAGTTCAACTCTTAGCAGTAACAGGCATTTGGAGGCAGCAATGATGATATTTCTTTTAAATTGCACGCTACGCGCTATGCAGCACTAATATGCTAAGAGTTGGTTTTTAGCGGACAAGGTGATGTACATGTGAAGTGTTTAAGATGACCCTCTATGATGTTTCCTTTGTTCTTTTGATTTTTCCAGAACCATCCAACATACTTGGTGGAATTTCCTCTATGCTATCTGATTTGTTTGTTCATGCTAGTTCAACTTGTTTGTGCTTGCCTTTTTTGCAATCCACTTTCCTTTTCCTTGTGATGCCAATTATCTTGAAGATTGCTGATGGAGAATCTTGAAAGTGATCAGGTGAATTGTGATCTGGGACCCATAGCAAATTCCATTGCTGCTGACGACAAGCATAAATTTACGAGCTTGGTTAAAGAACAGCTGAAAAATAGCAAGAATGGGATATGTTCTGTTAGTCTTGGTGAGATGCTTTCCAGGATTTGTTTGCACCGGTCAACTGATTGTGCTAGTGCTCTCCTTGCAGGAGAGACTGGACTCAAAGTAGATATTAATGCAGCACTTATTCGTGGAGGATACCCGTTGCACCTTGCTGCTCATCATCTGTCATTTGAGCTAGCAAAGCTGTTTCTTGAACATGGAGCTCGGACAAATGTAGTTGCTGATGATAAGCTTCCTTTGCAAGTTGCACTTGATGCAATAAGGTTCTTATCTGAAATTTGTTATTTTACGAGGAGTAATCTGGGCATGTACTCTGCGATACTAATTATATACATGCCTCAACTATATAGTTTTTTTTTTTAATGTTCCATAAACATCTGGGAAAAAAGAAATATTTTGTTAGGCTGCACTAATAACATATGGTTAACTTCTTTCATCTATTTTGGTTTTGCTAGTAGATGGTTATCCAATTTTTTACTGAGTTTGATTACCTTAATTTCGATTTAGTAGTTGAAACTGCATTGGATGTAGTTTGCTTAACCATGTTTTGAGCTAAAAAAAACAGAATGGAAGAGGAAGGGAGGGACTGGTTTGGAGTCTTAAATAAGCAATCATTGGGCCTTCCTACATAGTTTGACCATCATAGCTTGAATATTTCATCCATTTCAGCATTTTGTGTTTGAAATGTGCAGAAAGATTTGTGGGTTATTATCATTTATGACCAGAATAATTCTCAGACAAGTCTTCCTGATTTCTGTTTCCTTCAGATTGTGTAAGAATGAGTATTTGATCGTAAGTCTTTATTTTTATGTTTAGGTTTTGAGTGCTGAGTAGTCTGTTTTGGACGTGTTGGTCCTTTCTATGTGCTATACAAAGTAGAGCCAAGTCTCTTTATGTGTTTGATCAATTCAGTCCGGTCCAATTTTTTATAGGGTCTGTCTACCAGGTGCCCAGTGGGCACTCATTAAGATGTACGGTGTTAGATTTTTTGGAAAATTAAGATTAATTAGGGAATGTATATGAACACAAGGGAGGGAAGTAATTGTTAGTGTGTGTATATACGTGGTAGGTTGGGTGGAATTTAGGTGTGTTAGAAAACCTCTTTTATAAACAAGTTAGGAAGACAGACGTTTCTGAAGTTCTATCAATTGCATGTTTCAGACTTGAAACTTGTCAGCGCAAAATAAGTGTACTTAGGCACATGTTTCACAGAAAAAATCACACCTTTCTAGTAGTAACTTCCGTCCAGCACTGATTTTAATGTGTACGATTCCCAGTTCTGTTAGGATTTTATTTCTTTCCAACCTTTAACTTTGAGCTTCTTTCCAGCCGACCAGAAGTTTCTCTCCAGTATGGTTCATGATTCTCTGCTTTGTTTTCATTTTTTATTCTCAATTCTCTCTCATTCTTAGAGGCTCCTGTACTGAAAATAGAACATCTTTGCCCCTTTATGACGTGTGAGACCCTTTTCTCATTGCAAAGTTGAATATGACTCAAATTTTGAAGGTTAATTGACTTCTTAGTTGATATTGGATTTGAACTCACTTTTTCTATTGAAATCATAACTTTGATATGGGATTGATGTTACTGATTTGTTAATCATTTGTTGAAATTTGAGATGTTTTGCTTTGCCCAGTGTTGCATTGATGCTTGAGATTGCATTGTTGTTCTTTTTGGGTGGCTAAAGAAGACTTGAAACTATTTAGTTGCCAGGTGTTACACAACTTACTAGAATCTTGTTTCTCTAAAATGGTTAATTGTACACATACCTGCATGTGATTACTTAAGTAGATGCTCCATTCTACTGAGCCCGTGAAGAGATTAGGAATTTCCAGAACTTTGGTCAACCTTCAGTTAGGGAAACCTTCAAAGAGAGCATTTCTCACATGGATGTAGGTCCTTTTCTTTTGCATTTTTTTCTTTTTATTTTTTTCCAAATGTTAACTATCTAATACAAAAAATCTAGGGTTTTATTGGAGTTGAGTGGGGATGTCTTTTTTCGTAGATTTTGGATTCCTGGAGAGCTAGTTGGCTGGATTTAAATTTTTCTGTCATAGAGGATCAGTTTCTGCACGATATTGTACTGTTACTTTTCTAAGAAATACTACCCCATACATGTTAGCATGACAAGCATATTTGGGAAGATACTGACGGTTATTCACTGTGCTTTGAATACTTTCACCCACATCCTATGCCTTAGAAAATTAGTGGATCAAAGAATCACACTGAGACATGTTTACCCATCCTCCTCTGAAATCTGAAGAGTCAGTGATCGCATCTCCACATCCTCGGTTCTTCTTGGGAGGAAAACCCATAACTATGAAGTCAAATCTCCACCCAACAATTGCGTAATGTAGTTTAGTGACTCATCCCCTGTTCAAATGGCTTCTATGAGTTTGTGTTCTATCTTTATGATGAAAGGGACATTTTTTGTCAAGCTACACACTCTTTGAAAACCTATGCTTGCATACATTTGACAAATATGTTTATGCTCAATAACACACGTCACCTATGTTTCTGGCCTAGGAGTCTATTCATCTATTAAATGATTTTATATACCTGATCTTAGCTTTTGATTTATGAAAAGCATTTTCCCCCTGGTTCACTGTTACTTTTTAAGGCCTGCTTTTACCTTTTTTGGGCAAAGAGACTGAACTTCAGAAGAGGCATGGTAGGTGTTTTGGATTTCTGGTTCTGCTTTCGAAAATCAGAGGCAATTGAGAATAAGCCCTATGTTAGCGGGCATACGTGATATTGTCCTTTTTGACATATCTTAGGCATATGCAGGGTGTCTGGTTACAGCTAATGTGTTTGCGATATTCATGCTGTATTTTCATTTTTTGCTCTTTTCATTGTCCATTTCATGCTCATGTCCCTGGCCCTTGATTCAGTGCCTATTTTTTATGACTGTTGAAAAGTTCATGTTCTTCGGTGGCTGTAAACTTTTTCTTTTCCTTTGTTTATTCTTGTTTCAGCCATCATGACTTTATTGCTGATTGGACCCCAGAAAAATCTGTCTTTAAGTTGATTTATATGCTATGCCTACCATCTTTGGTACGTTTAAGCCCCTCTTTCTTTTCATTGCAACAGCCAATTCACTAAGTGAAAAGAGTAAATACAATATCAAGCTTAGCATGTCTGTTTATTGTTGTTTATGGCAGCGTAAACCACTGGAGGTGGTAAAGTTGCTCTCCGCTGGCATTGACTCTAAAGATGTTGAGAAAGTAGGCAGCTACTGCGTTGAAGAAGGGAAACTTATTCAACTGGCTGCTTTGCTTAT
>NW_020861446.1:0-23384 GCF_003713205.1 Coffea eugenioides
CATATAGAGGGCGACGGATAGAGCATTGAAGATTTCGAAGTTCTCCCCACAATTTCTTGGAGGCCTGATCCTGACGTGGTGAGAGGTGGCTGGACAAACACTACACTGAGGAGAGACAGGTGACATTTGCTGTCTTCCAACTGGAGAGAGCAGCCCGTTCTTGGTGGAATATATATAAGACTTAAATGGGAACGAGAACAAACACCGAGAACGTGGGCGAACTTCATGAGGGAATTCAACGCCAAGTTTTTCCCTCCTCTAATACAAGAAAAGAAGGACGATAAATTCATTCGACTTCGTCAAGGAACCCAAACCGTAGCTGAGTATGAGAGTCAATTTACTCGGTTATCTAAGTTTGCGCCCGAACTGATTGTAACCGAACAAAGGCGGATAAGGCGTTTTGTCCAGGGACTTAATGTTGAGATTCAGAAGGACCTGGCTGTAGCCCAACTTAGCGCCTTTAGTGATGCTGTGGAGAAAGCCCAGCGGGTTGAAATTGCGAGGTTACAGGTGAGGAACTTCCAAGCCAAGAAAAGGGGCTTTCCTGGGAGTAGCTCCGAGCAAGAGGGTAAAAGTACACCCTCTAAGATTGGAAAGGGAAATGGGGAAGTACGACAACCGGGGATGTCAAGTGGTGTCTCACCGGGAGGTTCGGTCTCTGCTACTCGTGGTCCCTGTGGATATTGCGGAGGGCCAAATCAAACTGAAGGGAATTGTTGGAAGAAAGAAGGAAAGTGTTTGCAATGTGGAAGTGCCGATCATCGGATTGCTGACTGCCCAGTTCGATTACGAAAAGGAAAAGGGACCCAGCAACCAACTAAGACTAACCCTGGACAATCGGAAGAGGAAGGGACTGGATCGGGTGTATTCTATAGAGCACCATCAGGTCCCTAACTCGTCTAAGGACATAGAAGGTACGATCCGTTGGTTACCTTAGATTTTGATAGATCCCGTTGATAAGACAATTTCGAGGACGAAATTTCTTTAAGGGGGAGAGAGTGTGAGGACCCGTAAATTTCCCTAATTTTATCTTATTTATTTTTTTTCCTCGCGTGTATTTTTCTTCATTATACCCTACTATTTCGATTTTTCAGAGGTTTTATAAGTGAATAGAGTTTTTAAATCATTTTCCTAGGTTAAGTTAGTTCATGATAAGTTTGAAGTGTATTATTGACGTGGGACCCGCTAGTACGGTAAATGCGATATGTTTTTGACAACTTGTTGGAGTTTTGTATCAAGTGATATTATTTTACAAGGTGCTAGGATACAATTAGAGGTTAGCTAGATAAATTACCATTGGTAGACAAAGGATGAGAATGAAACCCTAAGGTGCCATTTGTTACAACATCATTGGAAGTTGGACTTGCCTGACTTTCTTACCTTTACTAAATACCAAAAATTTGACCAAAATTTCCCAATTTCTTCTTCCTTCTTGGCCGACCACATTGAGAGAGAAAAGAGAGAAAACCTTTCATTTCGCCACTTCAATTCTTGTCCAAATCTTGAGTTCCAACCATTAACATCTCAAATCACTCCATAAAAACTCTTTGCTAGGCAGGATTAAAGTGGTTGGTGGAGTTGTTTTGAAGGAGGAACCCCTAAGCTACTACCTTTCTTGAGGTGTCAAGGTATTTTGCTTGGAAACTCACTCTTTGTTCCTAATAATGGTAGATTAATAACTTGTGGTAGCTAAATAGGTTGTTTTATGGAAGATTTCATGGATTAAAGTGGAGTAGATAAATTTCTGATTTTTTTGGGGATTTTTCTGTTTTCATATGATAGTTATGGTTGGCCTTGGATTGATAGCTCTAAATTGTGTTAAATGGAGCCTTTGTGCGTTAATTGCGGTTGTTTGTGGAGAATTTCCGAATTTGTGCGGAAATTCCAGTTTAGGGTTTCTTCTTACCCTGTTCTGCCCGGTTCTGTTCGGCCATGATGGAGGCCGAATCAATCTTAGGTTAAAACATGAAAGTTGTAAGAAATGATGTTTTATAGCTGTCTATAAAATTTCATCTAAATCCGAGTACTGTAGCATGTAAAAGGACAAAAAATACCCCTGACTGCCATAGGTAGAGCTCTGTGGACAGTGTTGACATTTCACCAATCTGACCGCGTCTGTTCACCCTGATCCGTACTGAATTAGGATTTGGCCAAAACATAGAAGTTGTAGTGCTATGTCTTAGCTTTCCAACGGCCCTGAAATCACCTCAATCAGACTTCGGTAGCCTGATTTATTGTCGTTTAAGCATAGTACGGTTAACTAGCCTGATTGTGAGATTTGAAATTTTGATCTGGTTACACTACGAATTGGACTGAGTGGTCTTCATCAAAGTTGTAGCCCTTTATCTTAGTTTCGAAACGGTATAAATTGTACACCAATTCGATAAGCGTAGTTTCGGTTGTGTCCGATACGCTATGCGACGTCAAATCTGACTTTTGTTTTATGGCTTAAACTTCATTTCCGGACATTTTCCTAACTTGATTTTATACTTGTACGACATTGAGCCTGTTGAACGGCTATTGAAATGAGATTATTTTGTGTGTGATGTTGGGACTGATTTGAGGAAAAATGAAGCCATGATGGCTGGAAAAGTAAGGAAATTTAGGGGGAAATGCTGTCCAATTTTCTAGGCCGTCTGATTTCTTTAAGTTGGAGTTGCATTGTGGTAGAATGAGGGGGTTTGGGGTTGTTTGTACCCCTCGTACCAACTGTTATCCGTTTGCTCAAAAATTGTATTTTTATTCTTTTGTACTCGTATATAACTTGGAGAGGCACCCGACTAGTAATCGAGCCTCACTTATGCATTCCGTTTACTCGGTTTTGGATGTGGAAACTTCAACTACTTTACCTTTGTTATTCTTAGGGTTTCATGGTGATTAAGGCCACTTTGGGTGAAAATTTTGACGTACCTGTACTTGAACTGGTGAGTGTACCACTCCCCTCATTTGTTGCTTAACTTGGTTTCTGCACCTGTAATCTGTGATTTGAATGACTGTACTATCTGTTTATTCTGTTTGAGACGAGGGTGTACTTTATCACACTCGTTCTCTTGTCTGTCTGTATGCCTATTTACTGTGTGTAATCTATTATCTGTATCTGAGTCTGTTCGGACGTCGTTTGGAGGCTGGTATCCAACGACCTTTCTGTGACCTCTGAGCTCAACACCTATGGCTAGTTACTCAAGTCGGGTCGGCAAGGGCCTGGTCGATTAGATAACGAACTACGGTAATCTGCTTCTAGCAATCTTTGGGTATTGAGACTCTTGATTCCGGTATACTCGAGTATTACCACTTCTGTTTCTGTTGAGGTGTTCGGGCCCGGTAAGGGGTATGTTTGGTGGACGGAATTTGGTGTAAAGTGGAGTCTACGGATATGTTGGTTCTATATACGTTGACGGAGAGTCAACGGGTTTGGATCAAGTTCTGCCATGGAAATCTGGCTCCTGAGAGCCACCTGTATCCTTCCTATTTGAATCATTGTGTCTAACTACTTCACTTTATATCTGGCATGTATACCTGATTGGTTAAACGTGAAATGCCAAGATTTGACTGCTATTATTTCGGTACCTCATGAGCGTAAGCTCATCCCCTTCCCGTTATCTTTGTTTTCCTTTCAGGAGCAAACTTTGAATCCATGATCTTGGAAGAAAGGGTCGAGCTAGTGATACGTTCCTCGATCAACTTGTTTCGAGACACGTAGCACGTTTGCCCAAGGATCTAGCGAGGTTGTCCTACGCTTGTTTTACGGGACCTTAAATCAACACGGACGACACGAGTTGGTTTAAAGTGGTGGAACGACGACTCCAATGAAGGTGAATACTCTAAGGGATAGGTCGGACGAACAATCATGGACAAGACGCAAGATTGCTCAATAACCTTTGCCAAAGCAAGTTAAAGGCTCGAACTCTCTCTTAAGAGGAAATCGAAAATACTAAGAATTTTATTCATAAAACTTGTGTCCAATACCTTACAAAGCAAGCCTATTTATAGGCTAAAGTTTACTAAAACCCTAAGGAACAAGGGAAAGGAAGGTCGGCCATCTTGGTGGACAAGATGGGCCGGCCCAATGACCTACTATAGCAAATTAATCCAGTCTAACAAGTACCAAGGACTAAGGCCCTACTCGGCCGACCCTCTAGGAGGCCCACTTGATTCTTCATGGGCTTGGACCAAGGTGTAGATAACTGGATTGTCTCTTTCCAAGCCTTCAATATCTCTATGGACTCCATGTTGGTCTTGGACAATGCGAACGAGGGCTTGGAGAGATTCTTTGAATAACTTGGCCCGTGCACGTGTGACTGGGCCCAATGGAACTCGAACTGGGTCATTACGTGGGCTGAGATCCGTGCATACATCAGCTAGTGTAACTAATATTTTGTTAAGCTCTTTTGCAATTGAAATCCAAATCATATTTTAAGTGTATGAATACTTTGGCTTGTATTTTAGTTTAGTTAATTTGCTAAAGACTCCGTTGTAAATATATGTATAAGTGTTTAACCTTGTCTATTAAGTGTATTCAGTTGAGATTATGATTTTATGGTTTGGTAAGCATGTTCTCACCTTAGTAGTCTCCGATTGTTCGTTTTCTTTGGGTCCTACGTGCGTGCTATTTTGGGTTTGTGTGTTTCGACTCCGTAGTCCTGGCCAGAGCTGGGCAGGCGGTCTGCCGAACCCTTTGGTTCGCCTTAGGGTGAGGTGGGGCTGTCACAGGTGGTATCAGAGCTGCTTCGCGTGGTCTCTGCGCGGAGTGAGCTTGGGTCAAGTGGTGTTATGGTCCTGATTTCGTGAATGTGTCTAAAGGTATAAGTGCTCTTTTGAGCATAAGCTATGAACCGTGCATGTTATAAGTGTAAAAATCTTTATCATGGTACCTGAGGAAGATATATATGTATGTCGGGTAGGAATCGTTACTATGGATGATTTACTCTTGGGACCGGCCGGCTCGAGTTGTGAATTATCTTATTTGGGGATTCTTGTGCCCGGCTACTAAATAGATGAGAGCCTAGGTTAGAAAGGACTTGGGCGAACTAGACATTTGATTCTATGGAACTTCATGTGGTTTGTTCGGGTGTTAATAAGCATAATTAACCTGGATTAAGATATAAACTGTGGTATTCTCGTAGATTATGGATGGAGGCCTAGAGGCGAAATAGCTTTTCGTTAGTTGCTTTTGTGCTTTTGACCTAACTCGTCTATAGTACTTTTGGGTGACCCCGCTACCTTCATGGATCTCTTTTGGTTGTATCTAGCTGACTGCTACTGTGTGACTGGTTCGGTACAGTTGTGTTATGTATATATGCTTTTGATCTGTGTGTACCTCTTGTTACTTGCTTATGCCTATAATTATCTTTAATGTTATATTTCCGCTTCGACCCTAGATTGGTTAGACCAATGGAGGGTACTCGTAGTGGACGAGGTCGTGGGCACGGACGTAAGCAACCCTCGAATGAAAGGGGTAACCGAGAACCAATACCTGAACCAAATTCTGAACCCAGGGTTGACCTAAATGCTCAAGTAGCCGCTGCTATCCAGCGCATGACTGATCTGCTAGCCCATGTAGTGGAACACCAGGGCCAGAACCCTAATCCTCAAAGTGGAAATCCTGGTTACCATATAGAGGGCGAGGATAGAGCCATTGAAAGATTTCAGAAGTTCTCCCCACCAAAATTTCTTGGAGGCCCTGATCCTGACGTGGCTGAGAGGTGGCTGGAAAAGATGATCGATATTTTTGTCACATTACACTACACTGAGGAGAGACAGGTGACATTTGCTGTCTTCCAACTGGAGAGAGCAGCCCGTTCTTGGTGGAATATTATAAGACTTAAATGGGAACGAGAACAAACACCGAGAACGTGGGCGAACTTCATGAGGGAATTCAACGCCAAGTTTTTCCCTCCTCTAATACAAGAAAAGAAGGACGATAAATTCATTCGACTTCGTCAAGGAACCCAAACCGTAGCTGAGTATGAGAGTCAATTTACTCGGTTATCTAAGTTTGCGCCCGAACTGATTGTAACCGAACAAAGGCGGATACGGCGTTTTGTCCAGGGACTTAATGTTGAGATTCAGAAGGACCTGGCTGTAGCCCAACTTAGCGCCTTTAGTGATGCTGTGGAGAAAGCCCAGCGGGTTGAAATTGCGAGGTTACAGGTGAGGAACTTCCAAGCCAAGAAAAAGGGGCTTTCCTGGGAGTAGCTCCGAGCAAGAGGGTAAAAGTACACCCTCTAAGATTGGAAAGGGAAATGGGGAAGTACGACAACCGGGGATGTCAAGTGGTGTCTCACCGGGAGGTTCGGTCTCTGCTACTCGTGGTCCCTGTGGATATTGCGGAGGGCCAAATCAAACTGAAGGGAATTGTTGGAAGAAAGAAGGAAAGTGTTTGCAATGTGGAAGTGCCGATCATCGGATTGCTGACTGCCCAGTTCGATTACGAAAAGGAAAAGGGACCCAGCAACCAACTAAGACTAACCCTGGACAATCGGAAGAGGAAGGGACTGGATCGGGTGTATTCTATAGAGCACCATCAGGTCCCTAACTCGTCTAAGGACATAGAAGGTACGATCCGTTGGTTACCTTAGATTTTGATAGATCCCGTTGATAAGACAATTTCGAGGACGAAATTTCTTTAAGGGGGAGAGAGTGTGAGGACCCGTAAATTTCCCTAATTTTATCTTATTTATTTTTTTTCCTCGCGTGTATTTTTCTTCATTATACCCTACTATTTCGATTTTTCAGAGGTTTTATAAGTGAATAGAGTTTTTAAATCATTTTCCTAGGTTAAGTTAGTTCATGATAAGTTTGAAGTGTATTATTGACGTGGGACCCGCTAGTACGGTAAATGCGATATGTTTTTGACAACTTGTTGGAGTTTTGTATCAAGTGATATTATTTTACAAGGTGCTAGGATACAATTAGAGGTTAGCTAGATAAATTACCATTGGTAGACAAAGGATGAGAATGAAACCCTAAGGTGCAATTTGTTACAACATCATTGGAAGTTGGACTTGCCTGACTTTCTTACCTTTACTAAATACCAAAAATTTGACCAAAATTTCCCAATTTCTTCTTCCTTCTTGGCCGACCACATTGAGAGAGAAAAGAGAGAAAACCTTTCATTTTACCACTTCAATTCTTGTCCAAATCTTGAGTTCCAACCATTAACATCTCAAATCACTCCATAAAAACTCTTTGCTAGGCAGGATTAAAGTGGTTGGTGGAGTTGTTTTGAAGGAGGAACCCCTAAGCTACTACCTTTCTTGAGGTGTCAAGGTATTTTGCTTGGAAACTCACTCTTTGTTCCTAATAATGGTAGATTAATAACTTGTGGTAGCTAAATAGGTTGTTTTATGGAAGATTTCATGGATTAAAGTGGAGTAGATAAATTTCTGATTTTTTTGGGGATTTTTCTGTTTTCATATGATAGTTATGGTTGGCCTTGGATTGATAGCTCTAAATTGTGTTAAATGGAGCCTATGTGCGTTAATTGCGGTTGTTTGTGGAGAATTTCCGAATTTGTGCGGAAATTCCAGTTTAGGGTTTCTTCTTACCCTGTTCTGCCCGGTTCTGTTCGGCCATGATGGAGGCCGAATCAATCTTAGGTTAAAACATGAAAGTTGTAAGAAATGATGTTTTATAGCTGTCTATAAAATTTCATCTAAATCCGAGTACTGTAGCATGTAAAAGGACAAAAAATACCCCTGACTGCCATAGGTAGAGCTCTGTGGACAGTGTTGACATTTCACCAATCTGACCGCGTCTGTTCACCCTGATCCGTACTGAATTAGGATTTGGCCAAAACATAGAAGTTGTAGTGCTATGTCTTAGCTTTCCAACGGCCCTGAAATCACCTCAATCAGACTTCGGTAGCCTGATTTATTGTCGTTTAAGCATAGTACGGTTAACTAGCCTGATTGTGAGATTTGAAATTTTGATCTGGTTACACTACGAATTGGACTGAGTGGTCTTCATCAAAGTTGTAGCCCTTTATCTTAGTTTCGAAACGGTATAAATTGTACACCAATTCGATAAGCGTAGTTTCGGTTGTGTCCGATACGCTATGCGACGTCAAATCTGACTTTTGTTTTATGGCTTAAACTTCATTTCCGGACATTTTCCTAACTTGATTTTATACTTGTACGACATTGAGCCTGTTGAACGGCTATTGAAATGAGATTATTTTGTGTGTGATGTTGGGACTGATTTGAGGAAAAATGAAGCCATGATGGCTGGAAAAGTAAGGAAATTTAGGGGGAAATGCTGTCCAATTTTCTAGGCCGTCTGATTTCTTTAAGTTGGAGTTGCATTGTGGTAGAATGAGGGGGTTTGGGGTTGTTTGTACCCCTCGTACCAACTGTTATCCGTTTGCTCAAAAATTGTATTTTTATTCTTTTGTACTCGTATATAACTTGGAGAGGCACCCGACTAGTAATCGAGCCTCACTTATGCATTCCGTTTACTCGGTTTTGGATGTGGAAACTTCAACTACTTTACCTTTGTTATTCTTAGGGTTTCATGGTGATTAAGGCCACTTTGGGTGAAAATTTTGACGTACCTGTACTTGAACTGGTGAGTGTACCACTCCCCTCATTTGTTGCTTAACTTGGTTTCTGCACCTGTAATCTGTGATTTGAATGACTGTACTATCTGTTTATTCTGTTTGAGACGAGGGTGTACTTTATCACACTCGTTCTCTTGTCTGTCTGTATGCCTATTTACTGTGTGTAATCTATTATCTGTATCTGAGTCTGTTCGGACGTCGTTTGGAGGCTGGTATCCAACGACCTTTCTGTGACCTCTGAGCTCAACACCTATGGCTAGTTACTCAAGTCGGGTCGGCAAGGGCCTGGTCGATTAGATAACGAACTACGGTAATCTGCTTCTAGCAATCTTTGGGTATTGAGACTCTTGATTCCGGTATACTCGAGTATTACCACTTCTGTTTCTGTTGAGGTGTTCGGGCCCGGTAAGGGGTATGTTTGGTGGACGGAATTTGGTGTAAAGTGGAGTCTACGGATATGTTGGTTCTATATACGTTGACGGAGAGTCAACGGGTTTGGATCAAGTTCTGCCATGGAAATCTGGCTCCTGAGAGCCACCTGTATCCTTCCTATTTGAATCATTGTGTCTAACTACTTCACTTTATATCTGGCATGTATACCTGATTGGTTAAACGTGAAATGCCAAGATTTGACTGCTATTATTTCGGTACCTCATGAGCGTAAGCTCATCCCCTTCCCGTTATCTTTGTTTTCCTTTCAGGAGCAAACTTTGAATCCATGATCTTGGAAGAAAGGGTCGAGCTAGTGATACGTTCCTCGATCAACTTGTTTCGAGACACGTAGCACGTTTGCCCAAGGATCTAGCGAGGTTGTCCTACGCTTGTTTTACGGGACCTTAAATCAACACGGACGACACGAGTTGGTTTAAAGTGGTGGAACGACGACTCCAATGAAGGTGAATACTCTAAGGGATAGGTCGGACGAACAATCATGGACAAGACGCAAGATTGCTCAATAACCTTTGCCAAAGCAAGTTAAAGGCTCGAACTCTCTCTTAAGAGGAAATCGAAAATACTAAGAATTTTATTCATAAAACTTGTGTCCAATACCTTACAAAGCAAGCCTATTTATAGGCTAAAGTTTACTAAAACCCTAAGGAACAAGGGAAAGGAAGGTCGGCCATCTTGGTGGACAAGATGGGCCGGCCCAATGACCTACTATAGCAAATTAATCCAGTCTAACAAGTACCAAGGACTAAGGCCCTACTCGGCCGACCCTCTAGGAGGCCCACTTGATTCTTCATGGGCTTGGACCAAGGTGTAGATAACTGGATTGTCTCTTTCCAAGCCTTCAATATCTCTATGGCTCCATGTTGGTCTTGGACAATGCGAAACGAGGGCTTGGAGAGATTCTTTGAATAACTTGGCCCGTGCACGTGTGACTGGCCCAATGGAACTCGAACTGGGTCATTACGTGGGCTGAGATCCGTGCATACATCAGCTAGTGTAACTAATATTTTGTTAAGCTCTTTTGCAATTGAAATCCAAATCATATTTTAAGTGTATGAATACTTTGGCTTGTATTTTAGTTTAGTTAATTTGCTAAAGACTCCGTGTAAATATATGTATAAGTGTTAACCTTGTCTATTAAGTGTATTCAGTTGAGATTATGATTTTATGGTTTGGTAAGCATGTTCTCAACCTTAGTAGTCTCCGATTTCGTTTTCTTTGGGTCCTACGTGCGTGCTATTTTTGGGGTTTGTGTGTTTTCGGAACATCCGATAGTCCTGGCAAAAAGAGGCTGGGCAGGCGGTCTGCCGAACCCTTTGGTTCGCCTTAGGGTGAGGTGGGGCTGTCACAGGTGGTATCAGAGCTGCTTCGCGTGGTCTCTGCGCGGAGTGAGCTTGGGTCAAGTGGTGTTATGGTCCTGATTTCGTGAATGTGTCTAAAGGTATAAGTGCTCTTTTGAGCATAAGCTATGAACTGTGCATGTTATAAGTGTAAAAATCTTTATCATGGTACCTGAGGAAGATATATATGTATGTCGGGTAGGAATCGTTACTATGGATGATTTACTCTTGGGACCGGCCGGCTCGAGTTGTGAATTATCTTATTTGGGGATTCTTGTGCCCGGCTACTAAATAGATGAGAGCCTAGGTTAGAAAGGACTTGGGCGAACTAGACATTTGATTCTATGGAACTTCATGTGGTTTGTTCGGGTGTTAATAAGCATAATTAACCTGGATTAAGATATAAACTGTGGTATTCTCGTAGATTATGGATGGAGGCCTAGAGGCGAAATAGCTTTTCGTTAGTTGCTTTTGTGCTTTTGACCTAACTCGTCTATAGTACTTTTGGGTGACCCCGCTACCTTCATGGATCTCTTTTGGTTGTATCTAGCTGACTGCTACTGTGTGACTGGTTCGGTACAGTTGTGTTATGTATATATGCTTTTGATCTGTGTGTACCTCTTGTTACTTGCTTATGCCTATAATTATCTTTAATGTTATATTTCCGCTTCGACCCTAGATTGGTTAGACCAATGGAGGGTACTCGTAGTGGACGAGGTCGTGGGCACGGACGTAAGCAACCCTCGAATGAAAGGGGTAACCGAGAACCAATACCTGAACCAAATTCTGAACCCAGGGTTGACCTAAATGCTCAAGTAGCCGCTGCTATCCAGCGCATGACTGATCTGCTAGCCCATGTAGTGGAACACCAGGGCCAGAACCCTAATCCTCAAAGTGGAAATCCTGGTTACCATATAGAGGGCGAGGATAGAGCCATTGAAAGATTTCAGAAGTTCTCCCCACCAAAATTTCTTGGAGGCCCTGATCCTGACGTGGCTGAGAGGTGGCTGGAAAAGATGATCGATATTTTTGTCACATTACACTACACTGAGGAGAGACAGGTGACATTTGCTGTCTTCCAACTGGAGAGAGCAGCCCGTTCTTGGTGGAATATTATAAGACTTAAATGGGAACGAGAACAAACACCGAGAACGTGGGCGAACTTCATGAGGGAATTCAACGCCAAGTTTTTCCCTCCTCTAATACAAGAAAAGAAGGACGATAAATTCATTCGACTTCGTCAAGGAACCCAAACCGTAGCTGAGTATGAGAGTCAATTTACTCGGTTATCTAAGTTTGCGCCCGAACTGATTGTAACCGAACAAAGGCGGATAAGGCGTTTTGTCCAGGGACTTAATGTTGAGATTCAGAAGGACCTGGCTGTAGCCCAACTTAGCGCCTTTAGTGATGCTGTGGAGAAAGCCCAGCGGGTTGAAATTGCGAGGTTACAGGTGAGGAACTTCCAAGCCAAGAAAAGGGGCTTTCCTGGGAGTAGCTCCGAGCAAGAGGGTAAAAGTACACCCTCTAAGATTGGAAAGGGAAATGGGGAAGTACGACAACCGGGGATGTCAAGTGGTGTCTCACCGGGAGGTTCGGTCTCTGCTACTCGTGGTCCCTGTGGATATTGCGGAGGGCCAAATCAAACTGAAGGGAATTGTTGGAAGAAAGAAGGAAAGTGTTTGCAATGTGGAAGTGCCGATCATCGGATTGCTGACTGCCCAGTTCGATTACGAAAAGGAAAAGGGACCCAGCAACCAACTAAGACTAACCCTGGACAATCGGAAGAGGAAGGGACTGGATCGGGTGTATTCTATAGAGCACCATCAGGTCCCTAACTCGTCTAAGGACATAGAAGGTACGATCCGTTGGTTACCTTAGATTTTGATAGATCCCGTTGATAAGACAATTTCGAGGACGAAATTTCTTTAAGGGGGAGAGAGTGTGAGGACCCGTAAATTTCCCTAATTTTATCTTATTTATTTTTTTTCCTCGCGTGTATTTTTCTTCATTATACCCTACTATTTCGATTTTTCAGAGGTTTTATAAGTGAATAGAGTTTTTAAATCATTTTCCTAGGTTAAGTTAGTTCATGATAAGTTTGAAGTGTATTATTGACGTGGGACCCGCTAGTACGGTAAATGCGATATGTTTTTGACAACTTGTTGGAGTTTTGTATCAAGTGATATTATTTTACAAGGTGCTAGGATACAATTAGAGGTTAGCTAGATAAATTACCATTGGTAGACAAAGGATGAGAATGAAACCCTAAGGTGCAATTTGTTACAACATCATTGGAAGTTGGTCTTGCCTGACTTTCTTACCTTTACTAAATACCAAAAATTTGACCAAAATTTCCCAATTTCTTCTTCCTTCTTGGCCGACCACATTGAGAGAGAAAAGAGAGAAAACCTTTCATTTTACCACTTCAATTCTTGTCCAAATCTTGAGTTCCAACCATTAACATCTCAAATCACTCCATAAAAACTCTTTGCCAGGCAGGATTAAAGTGGTTGGTGGAGTTGTTTTGAAGGAGGAACCCCTAAGCTACTACCTTTCTTGAGGTGTCAAGGTATTTTGCTTGGAAACTCACTCTTTGTTCCTAATAATGGTAGATTAATAACCTGTGGTAGCTAAATAGGTTGTTTTATGGAAGATTTCATGGATTAAAGTGGAGTAGATAAATTTCTGATTTTTTTGGGGATTTTTCTGTTTTCATATGATAGTTATGGTTGGCCTTGGATTGATAGCTCTAAATTGTGTTAAATGGAGCCTATGTGCGTTAATTGCGGTTGTTTGTGGAGAATTTCCGAATTTGTGCGGAAATTCCAGTTTAGGGTTTCTTCTTACCCTGTTCTGCCCGGTTCTGTTCGGCCATGATGGAGGCCGAATCAATCTTAGGTTAATAACATAGAAAGTTGTAAGAAATGATGTTTTATAGCTGTCTATAAAATTTCAATCTAAATCCGAGTACTGAGCATGTAAAAGGACAAAAATACCCCTGACTGCCATAGGTAGAGCTCTGTGGGACAGTGTTGACTTTCACCAATCTGAACCTAGCGTCTGTTCACACCTAGATCCGTAACTGAATTTAGGATTTGTCACCAAAACCATAGACAGTTGTAGTGCTACTGTCCATTAGCTTTCCAACGGCCCCTGAAAATCACCCTCAATCAGACTTCGGTAAGCCTGATTTATTTGTCGTTTAAGCATAGTACGGTTACTAGCCTGATTGTGGAGAATTTGAAATTTTGATTCTGGTTTACACTAACGAATTTGGACTGAGTGGTAATTCATCAAAGTTGTAGCCCTTTCATCTTAGTTTCGAAACGGTATAAATTGTTACACCAATTCGAGTAGCTTAGTTTCGGTTGTGTCCGATACGCTATGCGACGTCAAATCTGACTTTTGTTTTATGGCTTAAACTTCATTTCCGGACATTTTCCTAACTTGATTTTATACTTGTACGACATTGAGCCTGTTGAACGGCTATTGAAATGAGATTATTTTGTGTGTGATGTTGGGACTGATTTGAGGAAAAATGAAGCCATGATGGCTGGAAAAGTAAGGAAATTTAGGGGGAAATGCTGTCCAATTTTCTAGGCCGTCTGATTTCTTTAAGTTGGAGTTGCATTGTGGTAGAATGAGGGGTTTTGGGGTTGTTTGTACCCCTCGTACCACTGGTTTATCGTTTGCTAAAAAATTGTAGTTTTTATTCTTTTGTACTCGTATTATAACTTGGAGAGGCACCCGACTAAGTAATCGAGCCGTCACTTATGCATTCCGTTTCACTCGGTTTTGATTTGTGGAAACTTCACACTTTTACCTTGTTATTCTTAGGGTTTCATGGTGATTAAGGCCACTTTGGGTGAAAATTTTGACGTACCTGTACTTGAAACTGGTGAGTGTACCCTGCCCCTCATTTGTTGCTTAACTGGGTTTCTTGTTCTGCACCTGTAATTGGATTTGAAATGACTGTACTACTGTTTATGTCTGTTTGAGACGAAGGGTGTACTTTATTCACACTCGTTTCTCTTGTCTGTCCTGTATGCCTATTACTGTGTGGTAATCTATTAAATCTGTACTGAGTCTGTTCGGAAACGTCGTTTGGAGTGGTATCCAAACACCTTTCGTGACACTCTGACTCACACCTATGGCTAGTTACTCAAGTCGGGTCGGCAAGGGCCTGGTCGATTAGATAACGAACTACGGTAATCTGCTTCTAGCAATCTTTGGGTATTGAGACTCTTGATTCCGGTATACTCGAGTATTACCACTTCTGTTTCTGTTGAGGTGTTCGGGCCCGGTAAGGGGTATGTTTGGTGGACGGAATTTGGTGTAAAGTGGAGTCTACGGATATGTTGGTTCTATATACGTTGACGGAGAGTCAACGGGTTTGGATCAAGTTCTGCCATGGAAATCTGGCTCCTGAGAGCCACCTGTATCCTTCATATTTGAATCATTGTGTCTAACTACTTCACTTTATATCTGGCATGTATACCTGATTGGTTAAACGTGAAATGCCAAGATTTGACTGCTATTATTTCGGTACCTCATGAGCGTAAGCTCATCCCCTTCCCGTTATCTTTGTTTTCCTTTCAGGAGCAAACTTTGAATCCATGATCTTGGAAGAAAGGGTCGAGCTAGTGATACGTTCCTCGATCAACTTGTTTCGAGACACGTAGCACGTTTGCCCAAGGATCTAGCGAGGTTGTCCTACGCTTGTTTTACGGGACCTTAAATCAACACGGACGACACGAGTTGGTTTAAAGTGGTGGAACGACGACTCCAATGAAGGTGAATACTCTAAGGGATAGGTCGGACGAACAATCGTGGACAAGACGCAAGATTGCTCAATAACCTTTGCCAAAGCAAGTTAAAGGCTCGAACTCTCTCCTAAGAGGAAATCGAAAATACTAAGAATTTTATTCATAAAACTTGTGTCCAATACCTTACAAAGCAAGCCTATTTATAGGCTAAAGTTTACTAAAACCCTAAGGAACAAGGGAAAGGAAGGTCGGCCATCTTGGTGGACAAGATGGGCCGGCCCAATGACCTACTATAGCAAATTAATCCAGTCTAACAAGTACCAAGGACTAAGGCCCTACTCGGCCGACCCTCTAGGAGGCCCACTTGATTCTTCATGGGCTTGGACCAAGGTGTAGATAACTGGATTGTCTCTTTCCAAGCCTTCAATATCTCTATGGACTCCATGTTGGTCTTGGACAATGCGAACGAGGGCTTGGAGAGATTCTTTGAATAACTTG
Source organism: Coffea eugenioides (assembly GCF_003713205.1). Lineage (NCBI taxonomy): Eukaryota > Viridiplantae > Streptophyta > Magnoliopsida > Gentianales > Rubiaceae > Coffea > Coffea eugenioides. Next base: position 15,612 of record NW_020861446.1, read on the forward strand.
GCCCGTGCACGTGTGACTGGGCCCAATGGAACTCGAACTGGGTCATTACGTGGGCTGAGATCCGTGCATACATCAGCTAGTGTAACTAATATTTTTTTAAGCTCTTTTGCAATTGAAATCCAAATCATATTTTAAGTGTATGAATACTTTGGCTTGTATTTTAGTTTAGTTAAATTTGCTAGACTCCCGTTGTAAATATATGTATAAGTGTTTAACCTGTCTATTAAGTGTATTCAGTTGAGAATTAATGATTTTATGGTTTGGTAAGGCATGTTTCTCTACCTTAAGTAGTCCCGATTGGTTCGTTTTCTTTGGTCCTACGTGCGTGCTATTTTGGGTTTGTGTGTTCCGACTCCGTAGTCCTGGCCAGAGCTGGGCAGGCGGTCTGCCGAACCCTTTGGTTCGCCTTAGGGTGAGGTGGGGCTGTCACAGGTGGTATCAGAGCTGCTTCGCGTGGTCTCTGCGCGGAGTGAGCTTGGGTCAAGTGGTGTTATGGTCCTGATTTCGTGAATGTGTCTAAAGGTATAAGTGCTCTTTTGAGCATAAGCTATGAACCGTGCATGTTATAAGTTTAAAAATCTTTATCATGGTACCTGAGGAAGATATATATGTATGTCGGGTAGGAATCGTTACTATGGATGATTTACTCTTGGGACCGGCCGGCTCGAGTTGTGAATTATCTTATTTGGGGATTCTTGTGCCCGGCTACTAAATAGATGAGAGCCTAGGTTAGAAAGGACTTGGGCGAACTAGACATTTGATTCTATGGAACTTCATGTGGTTTGTTCGGGTGTTAATAAGCATAATTAACCTGGATTAAGATATAAACTGTGGTATTCTCGTAGATTATGGATTGGAGGCCTAGAGGCCGAAATAGCTTTTCGTTAGTTTGCTTTTTGTGCTTTTGAACCTAAACCTCGTTCTATAGTACTTTTGGGTGACCCCCGCTACCTTCATGGATCTCTTTTGGTTGTATCTAGCTGACTGCTACTGTGTGAACTGGTTCGGTACAGTTGTGTTATGTATATATGCTTTTTGATCTGTGTGTACCGTCTTGGTTACTTGCTTATGCCTATAATTCATCTTTTAATGTTATATTTCCGCTTCGACGCACTAAGATTGGATTTTTTTTTTAGACCAAATGGAGGGTACTGTAGTGGAACGAGGTTCGTGGGCACGGACGTAAAGCCAACGCCTCGAATGAAAGGGGTAACCGAGAACCAAATACCTGAAACCATTCTGAAACGCCAGGGTTGACCCTAAATGCTCAAGTAGCCGCTGCTAATCCAGCGCATGACTGATCTGCCTAGCCCATGTAGTGGAACACCAGGGCGCAGAACAGCTAAATCCTCAAGTGGAAACCCTGGTTACGCAAGTAGAGGGCGAGGTTAGAGCCAGATTGAAAGATTTCAGTAAGTTCTCCCCACGCGAAAATTTCTGGGAGGCCCTGATCCTGACGTGGCTGAGAGGTGGCTGGAAAAGATGATCGATATTTTTGTCACATTACACTACACTGAGGAGAGACAGGTGACATTTGCTGTCTTCCAACTGGAGAGAGCAGCCCGTTCTTGGTGGAATATTATAAGACTTAAATGGGAACGAGAACAAACACCGAGAACGTGGGCGAACTTCATGAGGGAATTCAACGCCAAGTTTTTCCCTTCTCTAATACAAGAAAAGAAGGACGATAAATTCATTCGACTTCGTCAAGGAACCCAAACCGTAGCTGAGTATGAGAGTCAATTTACTCGGTTATCTAAGTTTGCGCCCGAACTGATTGTAACCGAACAAAGGCGGATAAGGCGTTTTGTCCAGGGACTTAATGTTGAGATTCAGAAGGACCTGACTGTAGCCAACTTAGCGCCTTTTAGTGAGCTGTGGAGAAAGCCCAGCGGGTTGAAATTGCGAGGTTACAGGTGAGGAACTTCCAAAGCCAAGAAAAGGGGCTTTCCCTGGGAGTAGCTCCGAGCAAGAGGGGTAAAAGTTACACCCTCTAAGATGGAAAGGGAAATGGGGAAAGTAGCGACAACCGGGGATGTCAAGTGGTGTCTCACCGGGAGTTCGGTCTCTGCTACTGCGTGGTCTCTGTGGATATTGCGGAGGGCCAAATCAAAATGAAGGGAATTGTTGGAAGAACAGAAAGGAAAGTGTTTGCAATGGGAAGTGCCGATCATCGGATTGCTGACTGCCCAGTTCCGATTACGAAAAGGAAAGGGACCCAGCAAACAAACTAAGACTAACCTGGACAATCGGAAGAGGAAGGGACTGGATCGGGTGTAATTCTATAGAGCACCTCAGGTCCCTAACTCGTCTAACGGACATAGAAGTACGATCCGTTGGTTACCTTAGATTTTGATCAGATCCCGGTTGATAAGACAATTTCAGAGGGAAACGAAATTTCTTAAGGGGGAGAGAGTGTGAGGACCCGTAAATTTCCTAATTTTAATCTATTTATTTTTTTTTCCTCGGCGTGTATTTTTCTTCATTATACCCTAAACTAATTTCGATTTTTCAGAGGTTTTATAAGTGAATGAGGTTTTTAAATCAATTTTGCCTAGTTAAGTTTAGTTCATGATAAGTTTGAAGTGTATTATTGACGTGGGGCCCGCTAGTACGGTAAATGCGATATGTTTTTGACAAACTTGTTTGAGGTTTTGTATCAAGTGATATTATTTTAAACAAGGTGCTAGGATACAATTTAGAAGGTTAGCTAGATAAATTACCATTGGTAGACAAAGGATGAGAATGAAACCCTAAGGTGCAATTTGTTACAACATCATTGGAAGTTGGACTTGCCTGACTTTCTTACCTTTACTAAATACCAAAAATTTGACCGAAATTTCCCAATTTCTTCTTCCTTCTTGGCCGACCACATTGAGAGAGAAAAGAGAGAAAACCTTTCATTTTACCACTTCAATTCTTGTCCAAATCTTGAGTTCCAACCATTAACATCTCAAATCACTCCATAAAAACTCTTTGCTAGGCAGGATTAAAGTGGTTGGTGGAGTTGTTTTGAAGGAGGAACCCCTAAGCTACTACCTTTCTTGAGGTGTCAAGGTATTTTGCTTGGAAACTCACTCTTTGTTCCTAATAATGGTAGATTAATAACTTGTGGTAGCTAAATAGGTTGTTTTATGGAAGATTTCATGGATTAAAGTGGAGTAGATAAATTTCTGATTTTTTTGGGGATTTTTCTGTTTTCATATGATAGTTATGGTTGGCCTTGGATTGATAGCTCTAAATTGTGTTAAATGGAGCCTATGTGCGTTAATTGCGGTTGTTTGTGGAGAATTTCCGAATTTGTGCGGAAATTCCAGTTTAGGGTTTCTTCTTACCCTGTTCTGCCCGGTTCTGTTCGGCAATGATGGAGGCCGAATCAATCTTAGGTTAAAACATGAAAGTTGTAAGAAATGATGTTTTATAGCTGTCTATAAAATTTCATCTAAATCCGAGTACTGTAGCATGTAAAAGGACAAAAAATACCCCTGACTGCCATAGGTAGAGCTCTGTGGACAGTGTTGACATTTCACCAATCTGACCGCGTCTGTTCACCCTGATCCGTACTGAATTAGGATTTGGCCAAAACATAGAAGTTGTAGTGCTATGTCTTAGCTTTCCAACGGCCCTGAAATCACCTCAATCAGACTTCGGTAGCCTGATTTATTGTCGTTTAAGCATAGTACGGTTAACTAGCCTGATTGTGAGATTTGAAATTTTGATCTGGTTACACTACGAATTGGACCGAGTGGTCTTCATCAAAGTTGTAGCCCTTTATCTTAGTTTCGAAACGGTATAAATTGTACACCAATTCGATAAGCGTAGTTTCGGTTGTGTCCGATACGCTATGCGACGTCAAATCTGACTTTTGTTTTATGGCTTAAACTTCATTTCCGGACATTTTCCTAACTTGATTTTATACTTGTACGACATTGAGCCTGTTGAACGGCTATTGAAATGAGATTATTTTGTGTGTGATGTTGGGATTGATTTGAGGAAAAATGAAGCCATGATGGCTGGAAAAGTAGGGAAATTTAGGGGGAAATGCTGTCCAATTTTCTAGGCCGTCTGATTTCTTTAAGTTGGAGTTGCATTGTGGTAGAATGAGGGGGTTTGGGGTTGTTTGTACCCCTCGTACCAACTGTTATCCGTTTGCTCAAAAATTGTATTTTTATTCTTTTGTACTCGTATATAACTTGGAGAGGCACCCGACTAGTAATCGAGCCTCACTTATGCATTCCGTTTACTCGGTTTTGGATGTGAAAACTTCAACTACTTTAGCCTTTGGTTATTCTTAGGGTTTCAATGGTGATTAAGGCCCTTTGGGTGAAAATTTTTGACGTACCTGTACTATGAACTGGTGAGTGTACCACTCGCCCTCAATTCTGTTGCTTAACTTGGTTTCTGCACTGCTAATCTGTGATTTGAATGACTGTACTACTGTTATTCTGTTTGAGACTGAGGGTGTAACTTTATCACAACTCGTTTCTCCGTTGTCCTGTCTGTATGCCTATTTACTGTGTGTAATCTATTATCTGTATCTGAGTCTGTTCGGACGTCGTTTGGAGGCTGGTATCCAACGACCTTTCTGTGACCTCTGAGCTCAACACCTATGGCTAGTTACTCAAGTCGGGTCGGCAAGGGCCTGGTCGATTAGATAACGAACTATGGTAATCTGCTTCTAGCAATCTTTGGGTATTGAGACTCTTGATTCCGGTATACTCGAGTATTACCACTTCTGTTTCTGTTGAGGTGTTCGGGCCCGGTAAGGGGTATGTTTGGTGGACGGAATTTGGTGTAAAGTGGAGTCTACGGATATGTTGGTTCTATATACGTTGACGGAGAGTCAACGGGTTTGGATCAAGTTCTGCCATGGAAATCTGGCTCCTGAGAGCCACCTGTATCCTTCCTATTTGAATCATTGTGTCTAACTACTTCACTTTATATCTGGCATGTATACCTGATTGGTTAAACGTGAAATGCCAAGATTTGACTGCTATTATTTCGGTACCTCATGAGCGTAAGCTCATCCCCTTCCCGTTATCTTTGTTTTCCTTTCAGGAGCAAACTTTGAATCCATGATCTTGGAAGAAAGGGTCGTGATACGTTCCTCGATCAACTTGTTTCGAGACACGTAGCATGTTTACCCAAGGATCTAGCGAGGTTGTCCTACGCTTGTTTTACGGGACCTTAAATCAACACGGACGACACGAGTTGGTTTGAAGTGGTGGAACGACGACTCCAATGAAGGTGAATACTCTAAGGGATAGGTCGGACGAACAATCATGGACAAGACGCAAGATTGCTCAATAACCTTTGCCAAAGCAAGTTAAAGGCTCGAACTCTCTCTTAAGAGGAAATCGAAAATACTAAGAATTTTATTCATAAAACTTGTGTCCAATACCTTACAAAGCAAGCCTATTTATAGGCTAAAGTTTACTAAAACCCTAAAGAACAAGGGAAAGGAAGGTCGGCCATCTTGGTGGACAAGATGGGCCGGCCCAATGACCTACTATAGCAAATTAATCCAGTCTAACAAGTACCAAGGACTAAGGCCCTACTCGGCCGACCCTCTAGGAGGCCCACTTGATTCTTCATGGGCTTGGACCAAGGGGTAGATAACTGGATTGTTCTTTCCAAGGCCTTCAATATCTCTATTGGACTGCCATGTTGGTCTTGGACAATGCCGACGAGGCTTTGGAGAGATTTCTTTGAATAACTTGGCCCGTGCCACGTGTGCGGTCCCAATGGAACTCGAACTGGGTCATTACGTCGGGCTGAGAAATACCGTGCAATACTCAGCTAGTGTAACTAATATTTTGTCTAAGCTACTTTTGCAATTGAAATCCAAATCATATTTTAAGTGTATGAATACTTTGGCTGTACTTTTAGTTTAGTTTAATTTGCTAAAGACTCGCCGTTGTAAATAATATGTATAAGTGTTTAACCTTGTCTATTAAGTGGTATTCAGTTGAGATTATGATTTTATGGTTTGGTAAGCATGTTCTCCACCTTAGTAGTCTCCGATTGGTTCGTTTTCTTTGGGTCCTACGTGCGTGCTATTTTCTGGGTTTGTGTGTTTCGACTCCGTAGTTCCCTGGCCAGAGCTCGGGCAGCGGCGCGGTCTGCCGAACCTTTGCGATTTCGCCTTAGGGTGAGGTGGGGCTGTCCACAGGTGGTATCAGAGCTGCCGCGTGGTCTCTGCGCGGAGTGAGCTTGGGTCAAGTGGTGTTATGGTCCTGATTTCGTGAATGTGTCTAAAGGTATAAGTGCTCTTTTGAGCATAAGCTATGAACCGTGCATGTTATAAGTGTAAAAATCTTTATCATGGTACCTGAGGAAGATATATATGCATGTCGGGTAGGAATCGTTACTATGGATGATTTACTCTTGGGACCGGCCGGCTCGAGTTGTGAATTATCTTATTTGGGGATTCTTGTGCCCGGCTACTAAATAGATGAGAGCCTAGGTTAGAAAAGACTTGGGCGAACTAGACATTTGATTCTATGGAACTTCATGTGGTTTGTTCGGGTGTTAATAAGCATAATTAACCTGGATTAAGATATAAACTGTGGTATTCTCGTAGATTATGGATGGAGGCCTAGAGGCGAAATAGCTTTTCGTTAGTTGTTTTTGTGCTTTTGACCTAACTCGTCTATAGTACTTTTGGGTGACCCCGCTACCTCATCGGATCTCTTTTGGTTCGTATCTTAGCTGACTGCTACTGTGTGACTGGTTTTCGGTCAAGTTGTGTTATGTATATATGCTTTTGATCTGTGTGTACCTCTTGTTTACTTGCCTATGCCTTAATTATCTTTAATGTTATATTTCGCTTTCGCGACCTATATTTGGTTAGCCAATGGAGGGTACTCGTAGTGGACGAGGTCGTGGGCACGGACGTAAGACCCTCGAATGAAAGGGGTACGCGACGAACCAATACCTGAACCAATTTCCTGAAACCCACGGGTTGACCTAAATGCTCAGTCAGCGCTGGCTATCCGCGCATGACTGATCTGCATAGCCCATGTAGTGGAACACCAGGGCCAGAACCCTAAATCCTCAAATAGTGGAATCCTGTTACGAATATAGAGGGCGAGGATATAGCCATTGAAAGATTTCAGAAGTTCTCCCCACCAAAATTTCTTGGAGGCCCTGATCCTGACGTGGCTGAGAGGTGGCTGGAAAAGATGATCGATATTTTTGTCACATTACACTACACTGAGGAGAGACAGGTGACATTTGCTGTCTTCCAACTGGAGAGAGCAGCCCGTTCTTGGTGTAATATTATAAGACTTAAATGGGAACGAGAACAAACACCGAGAACGTGGGCGAACTTCATGAGGGAATTCAACGCCAAGTTTTTCCCTCCTCTAATACAAGAAAAGAAGGACGATAAATTCATTCGACTTCGTCAAGGAACCCAAACCGTAGCTGAGTATGAGAGTCAATTTACTCGGTTATCTAAGTTTGCGCCCGAACTGATTGTAACCGAACAAAGGCGGATACGGCGTTTTGTCCAGGGACTTAATGTTGAGATTCAGAAGGACCAGGCTGTAGCCCAACTTAGCGCCTTTAGTGATGCTGTGGAGAAAGCCCAGCGGGTTGAAATTGCGAGGTTACAGGTGAGGAACTTCCAAGCCAAGAAAAAGGGGCTTTCCTGGGAGTAGCTCCGAGCAAGAGGGTAAAAGTACACCCTCTAAGATTGGAAAGGGAAATGGGGAAGTACGACAACCGGGGATGTCAAGTGGTGTCTCACCGGGAGGTTCGGTCTCTGCT
>NW_020861447.1:0-21354 GCF_003713205.1 Coffea eugenioides
TATACTTTAGATCAAATTTTCCTTTGGTTTAAACATGGTGTTAGGTACTCAAATCCAGCATGTAAACACTTAGCTAGCTAGTAAAAATTTCCACTTCAAAACTAGATTCATTCAGTAACTAAAATCATCCAGAAAATCCAGAAATTTTGTCCATCAGCCACGGATGAACATGCATGAAGAGATGTTCTGTTTTCATTTCATTTTCTGGTTTAAAACATGCTTTTAAACTCTCAACTCCCTCATGCAATTACTTAGCTAGAAAATAAACATTTCCAGTTCAGAAATCGAGTTCAATTAACAGCCATGAACATCAAAATTTTCTAAAAATTCTCCTGCTTGGTTCGGATGAACATGCATGGCAGATTGCATTTTTATTTTATTTTTCTGGTTTAAACTAACTAATTAGCTGCATGCAGAGCCTAATTAACTTGTTATTAACTATCTAATTATAGTTATAAGCTTAAACAACAACATTGAACCAAATCAGGCTGCAAAACTTTAAGCTAAGCTCTCGGCCAAATCAGAACCTCTTCCAGCATTTGCTTAGTCACAAACCAATTTTTTTCTACGGCTAAAACTTATATTTTGCACTTAAATCTCACATGCACAACTGCTGAATTAATTTAGCTATCATATCCAGACCAGAAATCAGTTCGACAATCAACAAAATTGAACCAAATTAGGCTGCAATAATCAAGCTAAGCTCTCGGCAGAAATTTTCTTAAGCCAAACCAAAAATTTCCTCTGCTTTAACACATCATCCGAATGTACAATTCAACATGCATGGTCTAAATCTTCAAGTCTTCACTCAGCTAAAGGCACTTAGGTGTTCAGATGTCACAGAGAAACACAAATGGAGTTGCATTATCTCCTCAAATTCTCAGTAGCAACATTTTGTCAAAACAGAAATTTCCTAATGGTTTGATTCCAGTAGCCGATTGTATAATCCAAACATGCAAGCTCAGATGTAGCTTGCTCAACTAATAATCAACCTAATTAGACCAGAAATTACCTCAGTTAGCAGCTAATCCTTCACACGAAATATTCCAGAAATTTCTTCCCTAGCTCTCGGCCAAGTGCAGTCGGTGGTTCCTGGCTCCTAAGTTGCAGCTGGAATTGTTGTAGCTGGTGGCTTTGAGGTCGGTTGGTTGGAGTTGGTGGAGATGAAGGTACAGAATGGTGAAGCTTCCTGCAAATCTCCTCCCTGGCTTCACTCCAACTCACGGCAGAACCAGAAAAATTTCTGGCAGCTCACGTTCGCTCCTCCTAGCTCTCGGATGCAGCTCACCAGGCAGCTCTCTCTCTCGGATGCTCTTGGTCGAATGCAGAGGAAGAGGTGAGGTGCGGTTGTGGAGAGGGATTGCAGTAGTTTCGGTGGAGTGTGCAGAAAAGAAAATGAGACTTGGTGATGGTGGTGTCTCGGTATCAAGAGAGGAAGCGGTTTGTGGTTTACTTGTGCAGAGAAGAAAGGAAGTTGCGGTTTGTATTTGTGATATGAAATGTGAATTAGAGTGAATGGTTTTTGTGGTTTTAGCCGTGAGATAGAAAGGCTGGTTTGGTGGTGCCGTTGTTTAAGGAATAGAGGTTTGCGTGTAAGAATTGGTTGCGTACAGAATTGGTAATAGCAAATGTGATTTGATTTGCGGTCAGACGTCTTGTTTGGTTTGCATGGAAAGGTAAGGGTATTTTAGTCTTTTCACTTTGCTCCCTAATCTCAACTTAATTTCTCAATTCCAACTTAATTCTAAAAATTATCCCCCAAGTGTGATTTGAACGCCTAATTATACCCTAATATACCTAAACCATTTTTATCGAATAATTATCGATTAAACTTGAATATTAAGGTTCCTAGTAATTCTTATATTAATTAGCGATTAAATTAGTTATTAGAATTTCCAATTATTATTCCTCAAGAAATAGAGTTAGTCTAACTCGAAATTTATCGATTTAGTAATATAAAGTCAAATGAAATAATAATTTAATCCAAGGGTGTCAATTTGCACACATAAAAATTATTTTTACGCACTTACTTGAAAAACAAAGAAAGATAAGGATATATTTATCGAATTTTCACGCCTTAAGCATGTTTAATATATTAGAATCATATTTATCTAAAATTCATTGATTTTTATCTTAACACGGAAATTCTTATTAACATTTAACATTAGCAACTAGTTGAAATTAATCATAGGAATTAAATAATTTATTTTGAGCTCGTAATTCTATTTACTCAAGTATCATTACTTTAGGATTAAGGACTTAAGTATTCTTACATTTAATATTAAGGCGAAAAATTAATCTAACCCTAAAGATATTAATTTAGTCTAATAAGACCAAGAAATTTTCATAAATTAGAAAAATTTATATTATTTTTTCACGTAAACCTATTTTTACATACTTAATTGCAAACAAGTAAAAGTAATGCTCGAAATTATTAAGGAATAAAAGAAATGCAAATAAAATATGCACTAGTTTATATATCCATTTTTCAGGGTTCTCACAAACAGTACCCCGTCGGTTCAACCCGTTTTTCCTTAATCGCGTATACTAGGGTTTAACTTATAATTCACTAACTTATTATTACCACTTCTAATCACACACTTAATATCATTAAAACTCACTCTTAATCACCAAATTTGATCCACACTCCGTACCGGATAGTCACACCACGGATAGGCGTAAAAACTCTATTCGCACTAACTTGAAAACGAAAGGAAAAAACCCTTAATTCTATATTCATTTGCAACTTATGGTGGGTGATTGGGTAGTAGGGCCATTATAAGTAATAATTTCCAAATAAAAGGGTATTTTAAGAAAAATATAAGGAATTTTACGGGGTCCTCACAATCGATAATGCGTTTCAAATTTTAACGTACACTAACTCATACTAGGAAAATGAATTTAAAACTGTACTTGCTTGTAAAAATGCATGGAAAGTTTAATAGTTCCAAGGAAAGTATAAAATGTAGGCAAAGGAATAAAATATGGCTTGAGAAAATGTGAAAATTTTTTGGGTTCTCACACTCTTCTCCCCCTTAAGAAATTTCAATCCTCGAAATTTACTTTCCGTTGCCTCAGACGACCCCGGAACTTGTTGCTGGTCTATGGCATAAACCTATGCTGATACTTTTGTTCGGTTTCCTCTCTTTCTTTCCTTTTTCCAAAAGGTACTAACTAATTCTTAGTGCACCAAATGCACAGATAGACATATAACATATAGCACACCACATATCAAGACATACATATCAAATTAGACAGATAAGCATATACACAAATACACCAACAAACGTCATGTCATAATGATATAAAGACAAATCAAAAGAAAATGCGATATCGTCCCGGTCCCGTCCGGTCTCTCACATCACTTACTATCCAAACAATCCAAACTAGATGTCCATTGACCTCTTGTACTCATTCTGGCCAAACAAAGCCTATTCATGTTCCCAAAATACAAATCCCAAATACCTAACACCGCCTCAACTCTGGAGTACTCGGGCACAAGAATCCGAAATAAGATAATTCACATCTCGAGCTGGCCAGTCCCAAGAGTAAACTATCTACAATTGAAATTCCTACCTGACGTACCTATCTATGGTTCTCAGATATCATAAGAATATTTAAGGCCTATAACAATTCACAATTCATAGCTTATGCTCGAACGAACACTTAGTCCTTCATACTTATTCACCACTTAGCCAAGGCTCACTCCGCGTAGAAACCACGCGAAGCAGGCTCTAATACCAACTGTGACGGCCCCACCTTACCCTAAGACGTACCAAAGGGTTCGGCGGGTCGCCTGCCCAGCTCTCGCCGGGACTCAGTCATACCTCAATCAAATCCGAAATAAAATCACAAGATCAAACGAAATACCAATCCAAAACTTAAAGTGAAACTTATATACATTTCTATCTCAAAAGGGAGTACAAATACCGAATATACCAAGGTTCTCAATCCTTCATACATCCAGCCCCTGCCGAAAGGTAGGGCGAGAACCATTACAAAAATCTGAAACTAGTCTAGGCTAGTCTATACCGAGCTCTCGTCCTTGCTCGCCGTCCCCTGTTAAAGAAAACAAAACTAAAGGAATGAGCTAAAAGCTCAGTGAGGTTCCGAACACATAATCCAACAATCAACCCAATACATTAATCATAGAGTATCAATAGTTCAAGAAACATTTACAATGGAAAGCGATAATAACACATTTATTAAAAGGATACGGGCTCACAGAGAGCTATTCGTTCGTTCGTTCATTCTCCTGTCATTCCCCTTATTCCTCCAATCATTTAAAAATGCATTTTTGTAAGCAAAACCCTCGTTTACATTGACATTCGTTCGTTCATTTCATTCACCCCCTCCTGGACGTTGGCCAAGCTCCACCCGACAACAAGGTAATACTCGAGTATACCAAACGTTCACACCCAGGGTCACCATATCGCTCGACCGAGTCCGCTTCTGGCTCGAGTCGATCGGTAACGAAGGGCAGGGCCCAGTTCAGCCAAAAGGCTTACATCATGCGCAACTAGCATTTCATTATTTAATCATTGAAAATTTCACATTCATTTAAGTCGAGTGCGATAATGTACACACTCACCTAGAAAACTCATTTGAAGCAATCATTGAAAACATTTAACATGTTATCATTCGTTCATAACAATCATATAATCAAGAAACAAGTCACACAGTAATGGAAATATAACAAACGATGAACACTCATGTGACAGCCCCACCTTCCCCTAAGCGAACCAGAGGGGTTAGCGGACTGCCTGCCCAGCTCTCGCCAGGACTACGGGCAGTTACACGCGATCTAGAACGTTTCGGGAAAGTAAAGCGCGCTCGGACAAGCCACAAGTATCAAATTAACAAAATATAAAAAAACGAAAACGATGAATAGTAGCCTGGACAGCAGAATCCGGCCGGAATCTGGCCGGATTATCGGCCGGATTCTTGGCCGGATACTGTCCAGTGAGCAAGTTCACGGATTCAAAAATTTCCCAAGCAATCCGGCCGACAATCCGGCTAGTTTCTGGCCGGATTCCTGGCCGGATTCGGTCCAGTGCCTTTCCGTCAAAAATTTTTCTTTTGCCGTTTGCAAGCCGAATCGTTCCGAAAGTCAACCAAACATCATCCAAACATATATATACATTGAATTTCATCATTTAACCAAAGTGGCATGCCATAAACATTCATTAAGGAAGTACATATTCGGTTTGCCTATCAAAAGGAAATGAACCCGTTACACATTAGGGCTTCATTTCAAGAGCTATACAAAAGACATTTACAAGCTCAACTTGGCAATTAACTATCCAATCCATTCTCAAAAGTAATTATATCCCTGTAAGGAAAACAAATAACACGGAATGAGCTAAAGCCCAGTGGTATACTACTACATAAGCAACCAAAGTCACATAACGGTGAACTTTCATTTAAAGTGCACAAATAAGCAGTAAAACAAAACGGTAAAAGGATACGGTCGGCTCTCAAGAGCCCAATTCCACGTTTGCCAACTTGATCCAATCTCATTGACCCTCCGTCAATGTTAAGAGTACCAAACCGTAGACCTCACTATACTTCCATTCCTTCCACCCAACATACCCCAACCGGGCCCGCACTCCAATTCAGTAGTTTTTGGTAATACTCGAGTTTACCGGAACCAAGGTCTCATTACCACAAGGTTCCCCAGTACAGTCCCCGTGGCAATTCAATCTTCACGACCAAGCCCTCGCCGGCTCGATTCAATTGACTACCGAACGGGGTTGAGCTCAGTAATACAGTAAAGCAGTCGGACAATCGTCCAAACTACACCAATTCAGTTTCCATGCATGGAATTCAGTATCTCATATAACAAGTGCAGTATTTCAGTAAAACGGTAAATAGCCATGAAGGAAATCACAAGGGGTGAGGGCGGTCAAGTACACCCTCACCTCAATCACTTCCAATGTGAGAACCCGTTTTGCCCTAATATTTTCCTAGGGTTTATTTTCCCCTTAATTGCATGTTTTCTGCATTTTCTGGCTTAGAAATATTTTCTTAGTGGATTTTATGATTAATTATAGTTTTTAGATGAATTTTCTAGTATTGGAGAGTTTTTAGAAAATTAAGAATATATATTGGACGTGGGACCCACTAGTGCGAAAAGTTCAGGAAAATTCGGCCAATACGGTTAAGTTTCGGATACTGTGAAAAATTTATCGGGTGTTAAGAGATAAGTAGTGTGTGTGAAGTGATTGATGTGAGAGAGAAAAGAAAGATAGGAAGGCATTTAATGAGATGCCACATGTCACTTTCTCATTGGTTATGACTTAAGAAACACTATTCACCTTTTGACAAATTTTTGACTTTTGACCCAACTAGTAAATATCTTCAAAAAAAATTCACTAAAATTCCCTCATTTTCTCTCCACCATAGCCGGCTCTCTCAAGCTCCAAGGAAGACAAAACTCTTCAACATTCAAGCTTCTAACAAGTCCAAATCCACCAAATCAAGTGCTTAAGTTAGTTCTACTCCATAAAAACTTTCTTTCTAGTGCTAGTTAGTGTGTTGGTGAACTTTGTTTGAAGGATTAAGGTGTTCAACATCCTCCTCTCTCTTGTTTCTTGGTAAGTGAAGCTTGAAACACCCTACTACACCTAATGATGCTTATGTTGTGCTTACTAGTGATAAGAGTGCTGAAATTTCTGGTTTTTATCTTGGTTGGAATTGATTTGGTGAAGTTTTCCATTTTATGATGATTTTTCTGGTTTAATTGGATTATGATGGTGTGGTTGTTTGTGATGATTGGCAATGGACTATAATGGCTCTAGTGGATGTGAAATGTGGTTAAATGCAATCAATTTTGGATTTGGTGTGAAATTGAAAAGTTAGGGTTCTTAATTTCCCAATTCTGTCCGGTTTTTGATCATAGGGTTAGAGGCCGAATTTGACTTTGCTTAAAACATGAAAGTTGTAGGTATTGATGTGATGGAGATACCTGTAAAATTTCAGGGCATTTGGATTAGTGTGGAGTGAGTTATGACGAAATTACTGTAGCTGTTCTGCTTTGGACAGAATGCGAAAACTGCGATAGTAATTGGCTATTTTGACTGGAATTGGTTTGGATTTTGGAGTTGGTGTCTTCTGATGAAATGTAGCTGGATGACTTAGCTAACATATGCCTTTGGAATTTCGGCAATTGGACTTGTATGGACTGAGATATACTGATTACAGTTTTTGGTGATTTGCAAACCTGTTTTGGTAATTCTGGTTTAGTATTTTGCACTTTTGACCTAGTTAAGCTAGGAACTGGATTGAGTGCCCTTCTACATTGTTGTAACCCTGTTTCATAGCTTCGAAATGGTGGGTCTTACACCCCCAACCGATAACCGTAGTGAATTTGACGCCATTACCGCATGATAAGATCAAACACGGTTTTTCTATCGAGGCTTAAGTTAAGGCCATATTTTTAATTTCTGGTTTGCTATCATGCCTACTTATGCATGTGAAACCCTATTGGGGTTGTGTTTAGCATTGTTTGGTGACTCGTTCTCGAGTCTCATTGTATGTGTTCCATGTTCTAGGGCTTGAAGGTAGTGCTCGACGGCTTGGTGATCGTGGTACATGAAATACCACTTACTTGCTTGGTGAGTATACTACTCACTTGATGGATTACTATGTGGCTTGTTAAATGTTATGTGATGCCTTAATGGCTTACTTGGATATTAAAATTGATCAAGGTGAGGGTGTACTTGACCGCCCTCACCTCCTTTGATATTGTCACTGATTGGTTACCGTCTTATTGCATTACTGAACTTGATATATTGGTTAGTGAATTCCATTTCATGGAAACTGAATTGATGTCGTTTGGACGATGTCCAACGGCTATAATGCATTACTGAGCTCAACCCCATTTGGTAGTCAATTGGATCGAGCCGGCGAGGGCTTGGTCATGAAGATTGAATTGCCACGGGGACTGTACTGGGGAACCTTGTGGTAATGAGACCCTTGGTTCCGGTAAACTCGAGTATTACCAAAAGCTACTGAAATGGAGTGCGGGCCCGGTTGGGGTATGTTGGGTGGAAGGAATGGAAGTGAAGTGAGGTCTACGGTTTGGTACTTTTAACATTGACGGAGGGTCAATGAGTGTGGATCAAGAATGTAAGCGTGGAAATGGGCTCTTGAGAGCCGACCGTATCCTTTCACTGAATTGCTTTACTTCGAAATTGTATACTTGACTTGAATGGTTATGCTTATGTGATCTTAACTGCTATTGTGATAGTTGCTCACTGAGCTTTAGCTCACACCGTTCCATTTGTTTTCCTTACAGGAAAATGAACACTTTTGGAAAAGATTGTAATAGTTGAATGACAAGTTGAGCTCATGTACATGTATTTTGAATAGCTCCTTGAGGGTGAAACCCTAAGTGTTTTGTTTCCTCCAATGTTGGTTTGTAATTGGTTATTGTACATGTATGGATTAGTTGGATTTTTTTTTGTATGCCGATTTGGCTTGGAATGTTGGATTTCAATGTATATATGCTTGGTTGATGTTTGGCTGAACTTTGAATCGATTTGGATTTCAAACGGCAAAAGGAAAATTTTGAACGAAAAGTCACTGGACTGAATCCGGCCAGGAATCCGGCCAGAAACTGGCCGGATTGCCGGCCGGATTGCGGAGGGTTTTGGAGAACATTTTGGATTGCTCTCGGCCTAGTATCCGGCCGAGAATCCGGCCGGAAATCCGGCCAGATTCCGGCCGGATTCTGACGTGGCCTGCACTATTCATCTTCGGCAAATTTTTCGTTTTTTTTTATTTTGACTCTTTTGACTTGTTTACGTGCAATGGGATGTTCCGGAACGTTATAGATCGACGTAAACTGTACCGTAGTCCTGGCGAGAGCTGGGCAGGCAGTCCGCTAACCCCTTTGGTTCGCCTTAGGGGAAAGTGGGGCTGTCACAGGTGGTATCAGAGCCACTTCGCGTGGTCTCTGCGTGGAGTGAGACTGGGCCAAGTGGTGGTGTGGTCCTAATTTCATGAATATGTCTAAGTGCTCGTTTGAGCATAAGTTATGAACCGGGCATGTGATAAGTGTACGAATCATTATCATGGGACTCGAGGAAGCTAGGTATGTATGTCGGGTAGGAATCTTTAATAAGGATGGTTTACTCTTGGGACCGGCCGGCTCGAGATGTGAATTATCTTAGACGAGATTCTCGCGCCCGGATACGAAAGATATGAAGGCCTAGGGTAGAAAGGATTAGGTGAACTAGAAAGGCGATTCTATGGAACTTCGTGTGGTTTGTTCGGGTGGTTAAGCGTGATCGACCTTGATTAAGATATAAATATTTGGACGAAACCCTAGAAGGGGAAAAGCGTTTCGTGAGTCCTTTTGTACTTGTGACCTAGGTGTCTATAGTACTTTTGGAAGACCCTATTGTTTCATGCAATGACTTCATATGTACTTGACTGACTGTTCCGTATGATTGCTTAACTTGGTTATGTGATCTATGTATACGTGGTATATGTTTAAATGCTCTTCGCGGTAATTGTTTGAGTTACTTATTCTTGTTTCCTTGTTCCTGTCTGGTGCTACGGAAAGGAGGGTTAGGTGCCCTTTAACAGTATATTTATTTGGTGACCTAGATTGACTTAGATTGATGGAAGGCACTCGGAGTGGTCGAGGCCGTGGACGCAGAACTAGACAACCTACACCGGTTAGGGGTGCGGGGGAAACCTCGACTGGACCTGATCCTGAACCCCAAATAGACCCCAATGCTCAAATAGCTGCCGCTATGCAGCAAATGACAAACCTACTCGCACAAGTAGTGCAACAACAGGGCCAAAACCCAAACCCTAACCCTGGAAACCCCGAAAACCCTGGCCATCATATTGAGAGCGAAGATAGAGCTCTAGAACGTTTTCAAAAGTTTTCCCCTCCAAAGTTTATTGGGGGACCCGACCCTGATGTGGCTGAGAAATGGCTGGAGAAAATGGTTGATATATTCGCGGCCCTACACTACCCGGACGAACGGCAGGTCACTTTTGCCGTGTTTCAACTTGAAGGGGCTGCCCGTTCCTGGTGGAACGTCATCAGGCAGAAATGGGAACGGGAGCAGACGCCGAGGACTTGGGTGAACTTCATCCGAGAATTTAATGCAAAATTTTTCCCTCCTCTAGTCCAGGAGAGGAAGGAGGACGAGTTCATTAGGCTCCGCCAAGGGGCTCAAACTGTGGCGGAATATGAGAGTCAATTTACCCGTTTATCCAAGTTTGCGCCTGAGTTGATCTTGACCGAGCAACGAAGAATACGGCGATTTGTCCAGGGCCTGAACGTAGAAATCCAGAAGGACCTCGCGGCAGCCCAAATTAACGCCTTCAGTGAAGCAGTGGAAAAGGCACAACGGGTAGAGAATGCTAGGCTCCAGGTGAAAAACTTTCAGGCGAAAAAGAGAGGATTTCCTGGAAACAATTCGGGACTGGAGGATGGAAGTATCCCTCCCAAATTTGGGCGGGGAATGGGAGGAGTGAGGATGCCGAAAATGTCACCAGAGAGGCCGTCAAGAAGAGGCTCAGCTTCTGTAGCACGCGGACCCTGCGGGTATTGCGGAAAATTAAACCACTCGGAGGACAATTGCTGGAGGAAAGGAGGAAAATGCTTGCTCTGTGGGAATGCCGAACATCAAATTGCTAACTGTCCAGCTCGCCTGCGCGAGAGGCAAGGGACTCTGCCACCAACCACGACCCACCCTGACCAGTCGAAGGGGGACAAGGATGGATCGAACGTGTCTTCTCGGGTGTACTCCTTAGATGTTGACTCATCAGAGGACGTGGAAGGTAAGAATTTAATGAACCTGGCCAGTGAAGGGGTACAGATCAGTATACTGCTCAATTTAATCCCGGAGTAGTCAATGATAAGGAATTTCGGGGACGAAATTCTTTTAAGGGGGAGAGAGTGTGAGAACCCGTTTTGCCCTAATATTTTCCTAGGGTTTATTTTCCCCTTAATTGCATGTTTTCTGCATTTTCTGGCTTAGAAATATTTTCTTAGTGGATTTTATGAGTAATTATAGTTTTTAGATGAATTTTCTAGTATTGGAGAGTTTTTAGAAAATTAAGAATATATATTGGACGTGGGACCCACTAGTGCGAAAAGTTCGGGAAAATTCGGCCAATACGGTTAAGTTTCGGATACTGTGAAAAATTTATCGGGTGTTAAGAGATAAGTAGTGTGTGTGAAGTGATTGATGTGAGAGAGAAAAGAAAGATAGGAAGGCATTTAATGAGATGCCACATGTCACTTTCTCATTGGTTATGACTTAAGAAACACTATTCACCTTTTGACAAATTTTTGACTTTTGACCCAACTAGTAAATATCTTCAAAAAAATTCACTAAAATTCCCTCATTTTCTCTCCACCATAGCCGGCTCTCTCAAGCTCCAAGGAAGACAAAACTCTTCAACATTCAAGCTTCTAACAAGTCCAAATCCACCAAATCAAGTGCTTAAGTTAGTTCTACTCCATAAAAACTTTCTTTCTAGTGCTAGTTAGTGTGTTGGTGAACTTTGTTTGAAGGATTAAGGTGTTCAACATCCTCCTCTCTCTTGTTTCTTGGTAAGTGAAGCTTGAAACACCCTACTACACCTAATGATGCTTATGTTGTGCTTACTAGTGATAAGAGTGCTGAAATTTCTGGTTTTTATCTTGGTTGGAATTGATTTGGTGAAGTTTTCCATTTTATGATGATTTTTCTGGTTTAATTGGATTATGATGGTGTGGTTGTTTGTGATGATTGGCAATGGACTATAATGGCTCTAGTGGATGTGAAATGTGGTTAAATGCAATCAATTTTGGATTTGGTGTGAAATTGAAAAGTTAGGGTTCTTAATTTCCCAATTCTGTCCGGTTTTTGATCATAGGGTTAGAGGCCGAATTTGACTTTGCTTAAAACATGAAAGTTGTAGGTATTGATGTGATGGAGATACCTGTAAAATTTCAGGGCATTTGGATTAGTGTGGAGTGAGTTATGACGAAATTACTGTAGCTGTTCTGCTTTGGACAGAATGCGAAAACTGCGATAGTAATTGGCTATTTTGACTGGAATTGGTTTGGATTTTGGAGTTGGTGTCTTCTGATGAAATGTAGCTGGATGACTTAGCTAACATATGCCTTTGGAATTTCGGCAATTGGACTTGTATGGACTGAGATATACTGATTACAGTTTTTGGTGATTTGCAAACCTGTTTTGGTAATTCTGGTTTAGTATTTTGCACTTTTGACCTAGTTAAGCTAGGAACTGGATTGAGTGCCCTTCTACATTGTTGTAACCCTGTTTCATAGCTTCGAAATGGTGGGTCTTACACCCCCAACCGATAACCGTAGTGAATTTGACGCCATTACCGCATGATAAGATCAAACACGGTTTTTCTATCGAGGCTTAAGTTAAGGCCATATTTTAATTTCTGGTTTGCTATCATGCCTACTTATGCATGTGAAACCCTATTGGGGTTGTGTTTAGCATTGTTTGGTGACTCGTTCTCGAGTCTCATTGTATGTGTTCCATGTTCTAGGGCTTGAAGGTAGTGCTCGACGGCTTGGTGATCGTGGTACATGAAATACCACTTACTTGCTTGGTGAGTATACTACTCACTTGATGGATTACTATGTGGCTTGTTAAATGTTATGTGATGCCTTAATGGCTTACTTGGATATTAAAATTGATCAAGGTGAGGGTGTACTTGACCGCCCTCACCTCCTTTGATATTGTCACTGATTGGTTACCGTCTTATTGCATTACTGAACTTGATATATTGGTTAGTGAATTCCATTTCATGGAAACTGAATTGATGTCGTTTGGACGATGTCCAACGGCTATAATGCATTACTGAGCTCAACCCCGTTTGGTAGTCAATTGGATCGAGCCGGCGAGGGCTTGGTCGTGAAGATTGAATTGCCACGGGGACTGTACTGGGGAACCTTGTGGTAATGAGACCCTTGGTTCCGGTAAACTCGAGTATTACCAAAAGCTACTGAAATGGAGTGCGGGCCCGGTTGGGGTATGTTGGGTGGAAGGAATGGAAGTGAAGTGAGGTCTACGGTTTGGTACTTTTAACATTGACGGAGGGTCAATGAGCGTGGATCAAGAATGTAAGCGTGGAAATGGGCTCTTGAGAGCCGACCGTATCCTTTCACTGAATTGCTTTACTTCGAAATTGTATACTTGACTTGAATGGTTATGCTTATGTGATCTTAACTGCTATTGTGATAGTTGCTCACTGAGCTTTAGCTCACACCGTTCCATTTGTTTTCCTTACAGGAAAATGAACACTTTTGGAAAAGATTGTAATAGTTGAATGACAAGTTGAGCTCATGTACATGTATTTTGAATAGCTCCTTGAGGGTGAAACCCTAAGTGTTTTGTTTCCTCCAATGTTGGTTTGTAATTGGTTATTGTACATGTATGGATTAGTTGGATTTTTTTTTGTATGCCGATTTGGCTTGGAAATGTTGGATTTCTATGTATATATGCTTGGTTGATGTTTGGCTGAACTTTGAATCGATTTGGATTTCAAACGGCAAAAGGAAAATTTTGAACGAAAAGTCACTGGACTGAATCCGGCTAGGAATCCGACCAGAAACTGGCCGGATTGCCGGCCGGATTGCGGAGGGTTTTGGAGAACATTTTGGATTGCTCTCGGCCTAGTATCCGGCCGAGAATCCGGCCGGAAATCCGGCCAGATTCCGGCCGGATTCTGACGTGGCCTGCACTATTCATCTTCGGCAAATTTTTTCGTTTTTTTTTATTTTGACTCTTTTGACTTGTTTACGTGCAATGGGATGTTCCGGAACGTTATAGATCGACGTAAACTGTACCGTAGTCCTGGCGAGAGCTGGGCAGGCAGTCCGCTAACCCCTTTGGTTCGCCTTAGGGGAAAGTGGGGCTGTCACATCCAACAACCAATTAAGGCTTCAAGGCATCAAATACACATAGCACAAAGCCACATTATAACAAGTGGGTATTGATGAGTATGATGAGTATGAAAGCCACATTATAACAAGTGGGGAGTTTCGGTTGGGCTGAAAGCATAGAAAGAAAAAGAAAGGCTACGGGCTGGTGGCGGGTTTGAAGGAAGAAAATGGCTGCTGAGGAGGGCGGTGAGCAGAGGCAAGCCGAGAAAGCAAAGGGTTGTGTCAAGTGGTTCAATGACCAGAAGAGCTCTGGGTTCATCATTCCTACTGACAGCGGCACAAATTTGTTCGTCCACCGCTATGGAATTAAGGCCGGCAGTGGAGGGTTTTGCAGTCTGGGCAAGGATGAAGCCGTCGAGTTTGGAGTGGAACAAGGTGATGGTGGTCGTACCAAGGCCGCCAATGTCACTGGCCCAGATGAGGGACCTGTTCAGGGAGAAAATGAGCAACGGACAGAGGGGGAAGAAGCCAGCAAAGAGGCAAAAGCAGTGCGAACGAGCTGAATCTTGCCAGTTCTAAAATTTTCCGAAGCCGCTGCCGTTCGCGGGAAGCCACCACCACTGCCTGCAAATTCTTCACCAAGGAAGCATTGTAAGTCATTCTTTCCTTTAAATTTCAGTTTGACTTCTTCAAGTGCAAATTCTGGAAAATCCCCAACCCCAAGCATGTTTCTGTGAATCGGTTGTTGCGACTTTCTTGATTGATTGTCCGTCATTTTTTTGATTGTACGTGCTCTTATGGGATTAATTGGTTGAAATTTTTATTACTGAACAATTTTGGGCCGATTATAGTTCCAATATATCAACGAATTGGTGAAATTTCTGATGCCCCTGACCTGTTCGACGAAATGCCTGACTAGGAATTCTTATTGAAAGAAGATTTGTTTGCGTTTTTTATGGGAAAGAGCCGGCTAAGTCAGCAGATTAATTTTCTCGCACATAAGAAGTTTTGATGTATTGTAGTCCTGCATTTTTCTGTGGCTTTATGTTTCCCATCATATGAATTCAAATTGAAATGGTATGAGAAAGAGCTTGTGTGATTGTCGTTTTGATTGGGGAGTGGCCAGACCTGAGTTTTCTGATTTCCGTCTGCAAAGAAAGATGGCATCAAACGTTTGGGCCGTTTGGGGGGAAGATGATTACTTCTTTAAATTTATGATTCCAGTTCTTCAATTTCCCCTTCCGTTGTGATATAACCCCAGAAGTTTTAGAACTTCATAATTTGCCCCCCGAAACTGTTTTAATATTTTCAATCAGGCTCCTAATTCGAGTGCATTTAACCCTTTCGTTTCTGCCTAATTTCACTGTGGCTCAAAATCTGGAAAATTGAACTAATTTTATCCTTTTAAGTTTAATCCTCTGTTTGCATATTTTATGTGATTTTGCGGATAGATTAATTCTTGATTTTGGGTCATGATTGTGGCTTAATAATTTTAGTTGATTTGCTTTTTATGTTGGTTTTAGTGAAGTAAATGATTTGGGTTAAGAGGTTGTCGCGCCCCACTTTTCGATTCGAGTTGAATTGTGTGGTGTGTGGTGTGCAATGTGTGAACGTGTGCAAAATGAAAAGTAAAAGGCCATGGGACTTAGAATGCGACGATTTGGCCAAGTGAAGTTCAAAAGGGTTTTTTGCATCAAAAATGGAGTCGCCACTTGGTATAGAGTTAGGGTGTACCAAGTCACCCAAAAAATGATTTTTTTTGTTTTTTGAATAAAAAAAGTAAATAAACCCTTTTTAAGAACTTTTGGGTCTACGTAACCAAAAGAGGGATCGGGGGTCACATTTGACGAAAGGGAAGGCAAGGATAAAAATCCAAGGCACCCCTTCGACCTAGCCAAGGCTAGTTGCGTGACTTGAACCAATTTTTCCTAAATTTTCTACCCAAGGTATGTATCACGTATTGGATATGTCTATATGAATGCAAAAACCTAGACCTAGGGGGATTGGGGGAAATTTCTCTTCAAAGGTTGAGTGGTGCCAATCACATTAATTGTGAAGCCCAATAATGATCCTTTTGGAGAGGTCACACCTAAACCTAAATGACGTGAAAAATGAGTGGAATGCATGCTATGTGAAAGTGTGAGCTTGTGTGAAGTGAGAAAAATGATAAAAGTAATAAGATAAGAGTGAAGGTGTGCAAATGTAGATGAGAGTACCCGTGTGCGAGTGAAGATAAAATGCTCGTGTGCAAGCGAAGATAAAAAGTGTTCGTGTGCAAGTGAAGGCAAAAAAAGTGTTCGTGTGCAAGTGAAGGCAAAAAAAGTGTTCGTGTGCAAGTGAAGGTGATAAAAGGTGCATGTGTGCAAATGAGACAAAAGTGAAAGTGTAATGATAGAGTGGATTGAGAATGCATGAGCCTAGGGAATTCATGCAAATTGGGTACGGGGAGACCTAAATCGTGACTTGATTTTCCCTTTGATTAGAAGGCAAAACTAGCGTGCTAAGGCTATCGAGTAGCCACACTCGCTCGTTTCCCTTATCGGAAGGGGAACACTCAAGCAAAATGAACCCTATAGCTAGTATGGGATGCAAAACCTAAAGTGAGGGGAAAAGGGGGTCGAGGAGCATGCCAGATGATAAAACTAAGAAAAAATGCATGATATGTAGTGAACAGGCAAATAATGCATTAATGAAAATCCAAGGAAAAATCCTATTGGGTCTAGCGTTGGACTAGCCCATCTATGAATTCCGACTAGCGTTGGACTAGCGGAAACGTACATTCATCCATTCCATTCATTCATAGTTATGAAAGCAAGTAGACATGCCAAAACGCTCGTAAACACGTAGCACGTAGCACTTAGCATGCTCGACTAGATGCAAGAGCCTACTAAAGCAATTTAACATGTAACAACAAAAGCAAGCAACCAGGGGAAAGGGGAAGTGGACCAGATGCTCTCCGAGCCCTATCTATTACAAGCCAGGAGGTGTACACATACCCCATGAAAGCATAAAGGGAAAGGGGAAATGGACCAGATGCTCTCCGAGCCCTATCTATTACAAGCCAAGAGGTGTACACATACCCCATAAAAGCATAAAGGGGAAGGGGAAATGGACCAGAGGCTCTCCGAGCCCTATCTTAAATAAAAGTAAAAGCCAGTAAATGCATGCAAGGAGGTAAGGAAAGCGGAGTAGGCATGCAATTTCACATAACACGTAGGAGCACGTAGGGTCAAATGAAGTGCAAATGAAGGATAGAGTGTACCTCCCTTGAAGTGACGCCCTAACGTAGTGAAATTACTAACTTACCCTCCAAAATAATAAAAATGTCAAGGTACCACTTAAATTATCAAATAAATCAGAGAAAATGGAAATAAACGCCAAATTGAATCACTTGGGGCCTTCCAAAGAAAGTAAACTACTCGTACTTAACCAATTAAGACAAGCAACGACCCAATTGAAAAAATTAAAGAGGGACTAAAAAACTAAGGGACTAAGAAACATAAAATAAAATTAAAAATCTAAGGTGAAACATACCAAGTCAAACGAGAAAATTCACAAAAAAGGTAAATGAGGAGCAATTTACTAGTATCTAAGCAACAAAATGCCAAAAAAAAATCCAAGAAAAACCAAATTAACTTCAAGTCTAGGAAAAAGAAATTATTAGACCCTTCAAATTCATTCTACAACTCTTTAAGTATCTACCCAAAATAAATCAAGATGAATTAAAGAGGGAATGGCATGTTAGGAGGACAAAATTAATTAAGTTTTCCAATTAATTGGGCCATGGATGTATTAGATGGAAGTCAAGGGGTGGGAGTGCAATTTTTGGAAGTTATTTTTCATGCAAGAGCATGCAACCCACGTAGGAAGACAATTTCTGCAGCAGAAACCTTCTACAAACAACATGAATGTACGCTGCATTTTACTTCCAAACTTGGATTTCATGTTCCAAAAGCACCAAATTTGATCAAGACCTTTCAACCAAACACCCAAAACTAATCTAAGCCTTATGACATACAAATTCAAGATTCAAACAAACCAAAATATAGCTGGAAACTGATGCAAAATTCTGAAATAAAAAATCATGCAAAGACAGCTTAGCAACTTAAAACTCATTTTCCAGCCAAGGCTTATCATGCAAACCAGACTTTTGATTCTACTACATGGCTTTGGTAGGATATTTGCCAACCCCAACATCAAAATCCTAAACCACCTAGAAGGCTACATAATGATCACAATCCAGATGACCATAAAACATGGAAATATA
This sequence comes from Coffea eugenioides, assembly GCF_003713205.1. Taxonomy (NCBI): domain Eukaryota; kingdom Viridiplantae; phylum Streptophyta; class Magnoliopsida; order Gentianales; family Rubiaceae; genus Coffea; species Coffea eugenioides. Next base: position 18,147 of record NW_020861447.1, read on the forward strand.
TCATGCCAAACTTCTAAAAGTCATGCAGAATGGTTTCGGCAGCCTACTTGTTTGCTTCAGCAAAGGATTCAATTATGATTCAAACATGCAAATATGCAAACTCAAACCCCCAGCCTTCCATTGCTTCCCTCCAACACACGATCAAACATGGCACTAGAGTGCAAAACTCAACTAGTAATCAAGGGAAAAGAAACATGGTAGAGAAAAGAAAAATGCAGCAGCCTTTGCTTGCTGCGTTTTTGGAAGGAGGAATTTTTAAACTTGGTGACTTCAGCAATTTCATACCATGAATTTCCAACAAACTTTTAAATTCAAAATACATCAGAAATGATCTATATTCATGCTAAAATCTGACCCAAACCAATCAAAACCAAGTCGCAAACATCAAAACATTTCTGCGTTTTCTAGACTGCAATATTGCTACAATTTCAAGAAAACTTTCGGCCAACCAGATTCATGTCAAGCATATGCATTAACCCAAGTAAATAAACAAGCAAGACATGAATTGGATATCCCAACAAGCAAGGACATGGGAGGGAACTCAGGCATGGAAAGAACTAGTGCAAAATTCTGGAAAACATTAATGTAAAAAAAAAAATTGGGAACCGGAAATTATCTTTCTTCCAGCAAGCATTCTTTCGGCCACTTTCCATTTCAGCCCCAAAATGCGAACCCAACTTCCCCTATCTGATTCCTCTTACCAACATAAAATCAAACAGCCAAATAGATTTTTCTTTTTCCGAGCAGCTGCGGAAAGGAAGACAGAAAAAGGAATGCAAACAAAAAAGGTTTTTGTTCTGCTGCAAAATTTTTGCAGCTTCACATCGTGTGACTCCCCATCAAAACATCTATGGCTTAGACCAAACAAATAGGCTCACTATCAACCATTCACCTACCTCAAATTCAAATATCAGATTAACTAGGTGACAGAGAATCATCCGAAGGCAAGGTCACGGGAAGAAACAGCAAAGAATAAAACCAAGTGCAACAGCTTTTACTACTTTTTATCTTAGCTTAAATCTGCATGCGAATAAACTCTACCAGTTTGCCATCCAAAAAACCAAATGCAAGGAATTCACCCCCATTATCATCAAATGCCACCCAAGCATGAACTGTCTCGAAAATTTGAACAAAGCCAACGGACAAAATGCAGCAAAGAAGAGAGCGAGCTTGCGGTTAAAGATTCTAAGCACAAAACAGGCAAAGTTGCAAACTTTCTGCAATTTTTGTTCGACCAAAACACAATCGTACAGTAAAATTCAAATGAAACCTACTGATTCAACACATAGGCTCCAAACATCACAAATTTATCGGCAAAGAAACATCAACCAACCTCAGCAGCAAAGACAGAAGCAAATAATCGGTAAAGAAGACAGCTTTCTACCATACAAGATAAGAATCTTACCTTAATGAAGCGTGGGATGATTGCTGAAATGGTTTCTGGCTGCTCTTCAAAAGGGACGCCAATGGAGCGATGATGATAAGGATCGGTCACCTTCTTGCAAACCCAAACTCTTCCCAGCCGTCGAGCTTTTCCTTTCGGCCAAAGATTTTGCAACTGCCTACCTCTCCCTCTCTCCCTTTTCCAACCGTCCTCTGTCCTTTCTAAACCCAGCCCTTACTCACAGCCAACCTCTCTCTCTCCCTTGTTTTCTCAGGTTTTTCTTTCGTTCGCTCTCTTCTCGGTTCTCTCTTAGCTCGTTAACGCTCTCCAAAAAAAACTCCTCCGCGGCTGATGTTTTCTTTCTGCTTTTATATGGAACTCCAAGGCCCTTTAACCCTACACTGAATGGTCAGGATGAAGGCCAGCCTCTGCCTTCATCCTGCCCTTCAATGGCACGTACGAAGTGTCCTTGGCAAGCTGCAAAAAAAGAATGCAGCCTGCCTGCCGCAAGCGTTCCTTTTTTTTCTTTTTTTTTTCTTTTTTTCAAATTAAAAGATGAAATGGTAAAATAAAGTAAAAAACAATAACAAAATTACACAAACCAGGTAATAATAATAATAACAAAACAAAAAATAATTTTAAACAAAAAACTAAACAAAAATGGCCTTTTTTAATTTTTCAATTTTTCATTTTTCATCATTTCCTTTTTCTCAAAATAACTTAATAAAATAACTAAAGTGCCTAAAGATTGAATTTAAAGAAATAAACATATTTTTGTGAACAATTTTTCCCTTTTTTTTTCTTTTCTTTTTCCTCTTTTTTTCATTTTTCCAATCCATCTAAAACCTATTTTTCTTCGAATTTTTCTTCTTTTCCTCTTTTCCTTTAATTTCTTTTTTTTTCCCCTTTTTATGATTTTGCATTTTCATTTTTCTTTCGAGAAAGCATTGAATAAAAACAAAATGACTAAAATGATTTTTCTTTTCTTTCTAAAAACTCTATAAACTTAAAAACTAAAAAAACTAGAAACTCAAAACTAAAATCTAAAACTTAAAAGTGATTAAAAACCTAAAATGACAAAAATAAAAATGAATAGACAAATTAAAAGGGCCAAATGAATAAAACTAAAATAAAATAACCACTAGAAATGCAAAACACACAACAATGAACTAAATGCAAGCGATCTAAAATAAAAATCATGAAGTAGATGCCACATACCAATTATTCAAAATTTGGTGTCTACAGTTTGCCCCTCTTTGTCTGAGTTTTGAAAAAACTTGAGACAAAGAAGTGGACACCAAATACTTACCTGTGTTATTGGGCTGCAAGAGATTCCGACGAACAGGAATTCTAATACGAGACTGACCCGAACATGAAAAATAAGACGGGACTGACTCGAACAGGAATTTAAACGGGACTGACCCGAACATGAAAAATACAACGGACTGACCCGAACAGGAATTTAAACGGGACTGACCCGAACAGGAAATTAAACGGGACTGATCCGAACAGAAATTTAAACGGGACTGACCCGAACAAGAAATTTAAACGGGACTGCCCCGAACAAGAATTTAAACGGGACTGACCCGAACAGGAATTTAAACGGACTTCACTGGGGAAGTTTGAGACAATGAATTGAATTTTTACCTGAGAGTAGTTCAAATTTTTGTACCTAGAGGGAGATTGGATCTCTGTAGTTGAAGCGATGGCTGGTGTTGGTCCTTATAATCCATCTTTGCAAATAACATTGCTTTAGGTTTGAAAAAGAGAATGATCGCTTTCATTTGTGACCGCAGTGCTCCTGCAAGGAAAGAATAAATAATA